>NC_056746.1:1505498967-1505582285 GCF_019279795.1 Protopterus annectens | reverse complement strand
TATTCCACCAGGACCATGAGCTCTGTTGGGCACAGACACTCACTCCCCAAACAGAGTCATTATTGATACAGGCTCTGATGCCACTATCAACATGATCAGGATATAATCAGATAATGTGAGCCATCACCTATGATGTGGCTATTACACATGGGCAGCTGTCTCCTACATCTTACACTCCTACTGCAGATGTTACACTGGAGTTAAAGATGATATGCAATCTGTTTCATTACCAGTGCTGTGCACTACCTTACATATAGTATGTGCAGGCGGCTGTTAGGTTGGCAATGAGAGGTTGGGCTACACAAACCTGATAGTTCAACCAGTGTGTTTGTACTCTCAATATCCACTCTATGTAGGTGCACACATAGCCATTTGGCCCAGCCCTTTAACAAGGGTCACTACACATTTGCATAACATGTACACATTTACAGCTGTTATTGCTTGCAAACAATTAGTGAGGTGGATATTACATGTGTTATGTGCATGGATAGTTACCTGTCTCTTCCAATTATCTTTGCTATCATGCTGCTAACCTGTCAGATGAATACTAATGCTATGTATCCTGTCACTGAGTATTGTAATTGCCAATAGATATAACTACTGTTTGCATAACATAACAGAACCACTATGTAGAATAGAATACAGATCTGCTCAGAATACTGTACATTACACAGTTATTGGCACAATATCCCACAATGCACACCATATTTGCATGGTAAGTCCACCTTTAACATGTTCATCTTACTTATACACCCATACATATGTCGACTGTTACAATATATCAACATATACTATCCCCTGTTATAGCACATACTTGTTGGACCAATCCTGACACTGACAGTGGCTGGAAGCGAATTGGTGGGTTCCAAGCCCATATCATCCCTTGTGGTATATGTGGAGTGTGCCATGTGACCTACAGCAGTACACACATAGAATACTACAAGCATTACTACTGCTCAACAATACATCGCTACAAGATAGCTTTTTCCACTATATGCATTGATTACACTGTAATTCTTATAGTACAGGTACTACATACACAGACATACTACATGTTATACATACCGTCTTAGTAATCTGAAGTGTTATTAACTAGTGTAATACTCATTTTCGGCTCATCTTTCAGTGTTTTATACTGTCCTACAGGTAGATACAGATGGTTTGAATGTGTGACAAGGCAACCTTTTATAGTTACAGATCAGTAACATGTGCTATCCCGATGGCCAATTGGTGTTCCTAAGTAGCTAATTACATGCACATCAGCTGTGCTGCTACTGCCTTAGCCAATACCATGGCTACAGCGGAGTATAATTGAGTACTCCACTTGGGCATTGTCCCTTTGCCTTACTTGAGAGGAAGACAGCATGGAAGTTTTGTTTGGAATCTATTGCAACAGCTGTATGGAGAAGAAATGTAATATATTGTGTGTAATGCCTAGAGGAGTTGGTCTAATCGTGAGTACTGCTTTTATATTTATGAACATTGCTACTTGTGCAGGGTTTGTCTGTACCTAATACTTCTGCATATGTGTCAGTCTGGCCAGGTTGTTTGACCAGCTCAAGGCTGCATAGCTATGCATATAATGTTAGGGGGTTTAGAGTGTGCTTACCAGACATATTTAGTTTGGTGTTACTGTGCATCATACTGTGCTAATAATCAGCACTCAATAAAACTTCCTGGTGTACGAACCTTTCAACCCTCTGAAAACAGGATTAGTTCATACAAACCCTGTTACATCAGCAGCGGTTCAATTGTATAACGGCAACTATTTCACATAGGGCCATGTTAGTGTATCTGTGTCCAGGTATGTTAAGGTTTCAGCAGATGTTGTACAGTAGTTGCATAACTGGTTATGGTATGACAGTATGTATTGATATAATTATTTTGGTTGTGGGGTAGATGTTGGTGGGTGTACATAGCACCCCTTTTATACAACGTCTATATGTGTGTGGGTGTTCTTTCCCTATGTGAACACCTATCCCTTAGTGTACTAATACTATGGTAATTGCAGGCTGATTCATTTAGGCACTATTAAATGCTTCCTGTATAGCATGCAGGTACTGTTAGTCCTTGAATCCTTTTGGCAATACATTGGAATGCAATAAAGATTTGCAAAATGAAAGCTGTCTGTGTAATTCTGTCATGAATATTTGCAGTCAATGCAGTTGTGTTGGTGACTGTTTCCACAGAACATATTTGTAAGACTGTGGTGGTGGTGCTGTGGTAGCGTTGTCACCTCACAGTAAGACATTGTCCTGTTTGATTCTCAGCTACAGCATCTTCTGTGTGGAAACATGCGTGAATGGGCATACCTTCGTTGAAGGTTGTGCATCAGAGCTGGCAACTCGGCACGTAAAAATCTACTGCCAATCATTAGCAGACTGGAGTTCTGCTGTGGCGACCCCTAACCGGGAAAAGCCGAAAGATACAACATTGGCATATACTCTTCATATGTTATGTTCATATTGGGGAGGGGGCAGAATGTGTGATTGGTATGGTCCATGTTATACTCAGATATGGCCACTTCAGATGCTGTCTACAGACATGTATGTGTATATGATATATAAATATATATATATATATATATACATATATATATATATATATATATATATATATACATATATATATATATATGTGTGTGTCTGTATATATATATATATATATATATATATATATATATATATATGTGTGTGTGTGTGTGTGTGGGTGTGGGTGTATATGTATATAGATATATACATTATTGCATACGTTTATATGTACCTCCACAGATGTGTAGATGTCTTTAACCTATCTCTCTCTCTCTATATATATATATATATATATATATATATATATATATATATATGTAGACCTGTATATATCGACATGTCTCTATGTAGCTCTCTCTCTCTTTTATATATATATATATATATATATATATATATATATATATATATATATATATATATATATATATACACATACACACACACACACACACACACACACACACACACACACACACACACACACACACACACACAAGCATACACCTTTAATTGGGTACATGGCGGGTTGTCCTATTTCAACATATTCCTCCCTTTTGTGTTTTAACCTGTCTGCATACACAACTGGGATAGGTACATCCCAGGTAGCTTAGTGTTAGGTTATGCTGAGGATGGAGTACATGGTTGTGGGTTCTACTCCTGGAAGGTGTTATTATTTTACCTCTCAGAGTAGGCACTGGTAGGGAAAGTGTGAACACTGCATATTTACATGATTGTGAGCAGGTTTGCCCATGGTCTGCGCAACGTTAAGCAAAGGTCAAACATGTGAAGCGCTTCTCCGTTTACCATGTTCCAGCACCATTTACCGTCATGCAAACATGTGGAAACCCGCTTACAACTGCTTAAGAGTGCTTTAATCCACCTGCATCCAAAAACCCTTATTCTGGCCCTCAAAATAACCTAACAGCCCTTGCAGGTCTTGAACCCGGGACCATGAACACCACAGTCACTGACCTTACCACTAAGGCATCTGAGATGTGCACGAATGTTATGGTGTTTATTATATACATTGTACTACAGAAATTCCTCACTACTGAAAACAAATGTGACAATTGGTTGGTGTACATATGTCAAATACATGTTAATGTTCATATGTTTGTGAAAGTAGGTTTGCAATGTGACATGACATGGTGTATTATGAATGAGTAAGGTTCCTTTTTATATTGTCCCCATACTTCATGTATGCCCCTCCAGTTCACTTATTGGACATCTGACCCAGGCCCTCCTTGAAGCATGATTGCATTACCCACCATTCGTCCACCCCAATCTTCACATACACAAGAACCACCCCTTCTATGGCGAATTAGGTTAATATTAATTGTTATAATACCAGAGCTGC
This sequence comes from Protopterus annectens, assembly GCF_019279795.1. Lineage (NCBI taxonomy): Eukaryota > Metazoa > Chordata > Ceratodontiformes > Protopteridae > Protopterus > Protopterus annectens. Next base: position 1,505,578,397 of record NC_056746.1, on the reverse strand, counting down.
ATGTGTTTTGTGTACTATCCAATTCCTTTGGAGTGCTTCTGTGTCACTAAGTGTGTTCATAGATGCTTATATATATGGCTATTGATGTAACTGTGTAACTGTATAATATATATATGTGTGCAGACATCACTGATATATATATATATATATATATATATATATACGTCAGTGATGTCTGCACACATATATATCAATATATAGTTTTTTACTGCAGAATAAGGCTCATTTAAGCCATTGTAAGCATGTTTAAAAAAGTGTTTGTGTGACATTATAGCAGCGGTTAAACACAGTTAAACAAACGTTGTAACGTATAATCTGTGCGCGCAAACATAGCCACATCCGCTAAGTACTCCGGATATATACCGGTCAGTGACATAACATCTCACTATGTGCTGACTTGACATTACATTTTCTGTTGACTGTACTTTCCTGCACACATGGGTTAATATGGGTGATTCGAATGTTTATTATACAGACGATTACTACCTATATATGCAAGCTGTGGTTAATGTATACTTTTGCACATGATAAATATCCCTGCCTTTATTGGGATTGTAACCTCGAATGCACAGATACTATGCGGATGCTGTAACCATTACACTGTTGACATTAACGTTGCTTCCGCCTATTTCCTATTTAGATGATTTCTATGTGTAAGCTAGGCTAAGCAAAGGGTGGGAGCCCCCAAACTCACTGAGCTTCACGTACTCTTGACATAACAACATATAACAAATGTACTGTGAGACAATACATTACATTCCTAACTACATTAGGCATAGCACCTCACTGACACACTTCAAGGGAAACCTTGTTGTGTGAAAGGGTAGCAGACTATACACCCCTGGGATCATGTGTCCCAGAACCATACAGCCAGGGGGTGGGGGAGTCTGTCCAGTTTGATAGCTGCAAGACCTGTTGGGGGAATTGAATGGTGTTGAATTGCTACATTAACATGCCCTCTTTAGATCACTAAGTGCTCCTATCACCCTCCACAACCGCAGTCTTCAACAGCTTCCAGCAACTCTGCCTGGAATTGCTTCATTGGCTATGCTTGACAGAGGCTCAGTTACTTCATCAATGGTGCGGGGAAGGTCAACACACTGTTGCTATGCTTCTAATTGCCCTTGGGCAGATAGACAGTAGGCTATCTGTGAACCTTTAATGTGCAGGCCATCACAGCCATAATATCTGAATAAACAGACCTTCAGATCACAATATACAGTGTAAACTCACCATGTAGTCAGGAAATAGTTGAGTACAGCAAGAACATACAGAACACTGATACTTAGTCACTCTAAAAGCCTATCTTGGAAGCTAGAAGACATGGTAAGCAATAGAAAGCCATAAACTTATACACTAGGTTACCTACAGGGGAGATGAAAAACAAGCACAGCTGGGGAACATGCATGCAATGATACCATATCGGCCTATGTGTCAGCCTTATGCTTTGGAATACTGGGCAAGGCTATTGGTGCACCCATGGTGCCTTATTTAGGAGAGTCTCTAAGGTGAATACCAGCTACGTAAACAGCACAATAGCAGATTCAATGAGGTTTATGCTACTCAACACCAGGGGCTGTGATCACAACATGCATGCACTCACAGCACTCCTCAGTATGGACAACATCAACATCTGTGCATTAACTGAATCTGTCTTACGGCTCCTGACAGCACACCAGCACTACCAGACTACAACCTATACCACACATTTCAGCCACAGAACATGGAGGGGCTGTATCCATATTCATCAGGGATACCTACACCTCCAGGTTAGTGGGGCAGCATGATACCACTGTGATCATCCATGTGCAGCTAACATCAACCACAACTGCAATGTGGAATGTGGCCTGCTACAGATCACCCTCCATGACCCAGGACCTCCACTCCACCTAACTGGAGACAGTGGAGAACACGACCATCCTAATGCACATCCTGGCATTGGTCGATGTCAACTACCATACCATTAACTGGGAAACGTACTCCGGTACTCACTTCCAGGACCAGCGCTTCCTGGAATGTATCACCTCATATGCCCTGTATCAAGTGGTAACCTCCCTAATGTGGGGTGGAAACTACTAGATGTGGTCATCACCAACATGGGCAACAGGTGCACTACAGTGGACCGGTCACTGGTTAGATCTGACCATGAACTATTCACTGTTTCCACACCCTACCACTTCGACCACCCATGGATACCACAGCGTACACCTTTCCTACAGTTACATTTACACTACTAGTGACAGGGGTCGGGGGTTTCACAGCCCCCATGCTAAGGGAAAACACTGCTAAAGATACAGACAGATTTACAAATGCAGTCTATAAGCACAGATGTATGGATCGTGCCATCGCTGGTAAACCAAGACTCACACCTCCTAGACAAGGACACCAGTCTGGTGGACCTCTGCAATAAAAAGGCTATACTACAGATGTAGGTCAGTGTTCCAGACACACAGCAAATCCCACGAAGGGCAGACATCTGCGACCACTATTAGTATGATACGTAGGTCCCTCATGACATCATCCAAGGCTAACATCAGCAGGAGAATACGCAAGGATTCGAAAGATAACCACTAAGCCTTCTTTGGCTATGTCAAGGATCTATGTGGTGACACAGAGATTTGCACTGTGCCAGTGAAATATAGCACAAAATATGCTGACCCTACCGATATCGCCAACATCCTTGCAGATACATTCGGTGCATACTTCACCCCCTAAAGAGCCCACAACACTACCCGAAAGGTACAGTATCCCAACCATCAGAGACACACAGGTGGAAATGGCCCTCTCTAACAGCAGAATACAGCATCAGTGGAGACAGATGTTGACCCAGACTGCATCTTGCAAACTGTACAAGACAACCTGCCCCCCACCTAATTAAGCATTCCTACCTCAGCCTTTCCACAGGCTACATGCCCATACAATGGCGCGTGGCAATGGTTATTCCACTCCATCATGAAGAAATCACAACTGACCATGGTAACTACCACCTCATAAGCCTGACTAGCCTGGTCTGCAATGGTATGGTTTGCATCCTCATGGCACTCATTAACAATGACATTGGTAACCTTCGAACACGTGACCCAACCCAGGTCAGCTCAGTTGAATGCAGTTCATGCCTACTGAACCTGTTGACGTCTTACATATAGTCACCTAGACATTAGATGACAGGGGAGGTGGTTCACACATACTACCTGGACCTCACCAAGGCTTTTGACACTATGCCGCACTCAGGTATTATTGATGAATACTCCAGCCTGTAAATTCATCCGTATATCACAGGTTGGGTTGCCAACAGGCTTACACACACAACCCACATGGTACGATTAGCGGTCTTCAGGTCCAACTCTTGAACAGTCACAACTGGTGTCCCACAGGACTCAGTCCTGGGAGCCCTTCTGTTTGGCATATACATCTCAGATGTACAGGCAAACACAGGTGGACTACGTCAGACCATGTTTGGCAATGACTGCAAACTGGGAGCCATGATTGATAGTCCAGCTGACACTGACATCCCTCAGGGGCCCTCACAGAGAACATCACAGGGTACCAATGACACGGCCTCCAGTCAAGTGCCACTAACCGCATGGTCATTCCATTGTGGAATTGGCACCCACATATTAACACATGCGCGGCAGCCACTTTAATACAGATGAGGTAATGGGGTATCTGGGGACTAAGGTAGATAGTGATCTACCCTGTGACAATCATATCTCCACAGTAGTTAGGACATCCTTCTATGTAGGCCATTTTACTACTAAAGGATTCCCATCTAGACATACTGGGGTTATAGTGCCCCTTTACTCATCATTCATCAGTCCCATCATAGGGTATAATAACCCATGTGGGATGTACCTCAGAGGAAATGTCCAATAGCTGGGCGGTCCACAAAAGTACCTCACCAAGGGGAATACTGCCCTCCAACATATGGCCTATGCGGCCAGACTGAATAAACTCCTGCTTTACTCAGTGGCATCTCGTTTACCCAGAGATGATCTCCACTGACCAACACAGCCATGTCAACTCAGGCTTGATGGATATGCTCCACCTATAGGAATCCATGTCACAGTGAGCCACACACTGTAGTGAGCTGACCTTGCCACAACAATAACAGGGAGATGCTGGAGGGACAGCTTCCTGTCACAGACACTCCCCATACTTTGGAACAACATCCCTAACTACATTATACAGAGCCCGTCACTAACACTCTGCAAGAGAAACCTTGAAAGGTGGATGGGGAACAGTAGATGCACAAGGGTGGATGGGGAACAGTAGATGCACCCCAGGGATCCCACCATTCGCTCTGCTCCACAGAGGGTTAATGAATCAATGGGGTGGCAAAAGCTGACACATTTTGGCTGGCCTTATGAATGGCCTCTGGCAGTTGGCCAAGTACCTACCTATGAATCTATAGATACAGTATCTGCATATGCTGATAGCTTAATTTACTGTTCAGGTGTTGACTTACCTTGTGCCAATGGCTGTTGTGTGTGCAATAGTTGAGGGCTGCCTATGTTGGATGCACACAGTAGACTGCTTATACATGACAATTTACAGGGAGTCTTGTGTACATGCCATCCATTTTTACTGTGTGTGTAGGTGGAGAAAGGTGTCAGTCCCTAGGTGCCTACACGGTCAGTGTGTGTGCTATACATTCACTCTTTGCCAAGGCATGGGCATACTGGGCATGCCTCAGTCTGCCTACTGGGGCTGGCTCAGGGTGTTCGTGGTCCGAGTACCTCTGTGCCTGTGGGGCCCTTGGCAATGGTGGTGGGCTGTGAGGGCCTCCACCATTCTGTCCCTGCTGCAGCTGTTTCTGCAGGACCATATTGTGTAGCATGGCACACACTATGAAGATGTGGGCACACATGCCTGGAGAGTACTGCAAGGCTCCACCAGATATGTCCAAGCAATGGAACCATTTTCAGCATCCCAAACACATGCTCTATGATGATTCTGGTTAGTGCGTGTGCCTCATTATGGCATTCCTGCATGGGCGTGTGTGCATTTCTGATGGGAGTCATCATCCACGGTTCCAGTGCATAGCCAGCATCCCCCACCAGGTGGCCATTTGGGATGTCCCCCCTGGCAAATAACCAATACAGCTGTGAGGCATGCCAGATGTGGGAGTTGTGATAGCTTCCAGGGCTGCCGCACACACATCCATGATAATGTCCTGGGCATTGCACATGACCTGGCAGTTGATGGAGGGGTATCCCTTGCGGTTTATGTAGAGCCTTACCTGCTCACCGGGTGGTGACTTGATGTGTATGTGCGTGCAGTCTATTGTACCCAGTACCTCTGGGTATTCTGCCACACAGTGGAAGAGATGCATATTGCTGGCCAACTCCTCCTGCATTCAGGGGAAGTATATGTGCTCATTGGCATGTGGTAACATGGCATCCAGGAATTGGTGTAGTACCCTGGATGCTGATGCCTGTGAGATACCCATGATATCCCCAGCTGGTCTATGAAAGGTACCTGTAGCTAGTATTCTCAAGCTTACACATAGGTTCATAGGTTCATAGGTTGGTACTGGGCTATCTGCCCGAAGGCATATATTAGCCCAGCCATGTTGTGCGGTATTCACCGCCCCTTTAGTAGTTCCCTAGACCCTTGTACTAGCAGCTAGTACCCTTAGCCCCTATCTAGTAGTGCTATTGGTGTGATCCCCGGTGTGAACTTTCTGTTACCCATCCACTCATCAAGGTTCCTCTTGAAGAGTGATAGTGAGGGGCTCTGTGTTATGTAGATCGGGACCCTGTTCCATAGTAAGGGAAGTCTCTGCGAAGGGAATCTATCTCTCCAGCATGTTCTATTCATTGTTGTGTTGAGGTTTATATCCTAGAGTGTGTAGCTCGAGTAGATTTGGTTTTGCTAAGATGGAGCATGTGCAACAATTCTGGGTTGGACATGGCTCTGTACGTTAGACAGAGATCGTCTCTGAGAAAGCGGTATGCAACAGAGAACAATCTTATCGTTTTCAATCGTGCTGCATAGGGCAACTGTTTGAGGCCAGTAATCCTCTTGGTTAGGTACCTTTGTGATCTCTCCAGCTGCTGGAGATGTCTAGCCAGGTACATTCCAATTGGTGCATTGTAGTCAATAATGGGCCTGATGAGGGAAGAGTAGAGGGGCACCATTATATCCTTAGATCTTGATGCGAACCCTTTCGTAATCAGATGGGTCACATAGAAGGATTTTCTAACCACTTTGGCAACATGGTTATCAAAGGAAAGTTGACTATCTACTTGGGTCCCTAGATCCCTTATTTCTTCTTCAGATTTCAGGGGATTACCTCCTATGTTGTAGTTTGTGGGTACTCTTGTGTTTTCCAAAGGGGATTACTACACATTTTTTTGCATTTAGCACGAGACCATGGCTTTGACACCATGCATCAGTCTCATTTAGGCCCTTCTGGAGGATCTCCATGTTGGCCGGAGACTCTATTATAGCACCCAGTTTGCAGTCGTCCACAAACTTAGTCAGCCACAGCCCTTCCATGCTTGCCTGTACTTCTGAGAAGTATATGCCAAACAGGAGGGGCCCCAGGACAGAGCCCTGAGGCACACCACTCATTACTGGTCTGGATTCAGACATAGATCCCGCTACTCTTACTTTATGGGATCTGTCTGAGAGCCAGTTTGCGATCCATCTTGTGACGTAAGGGTTTATGCCCATGCTGGTGAGCTTATCAATAATACCTGAATGGGGAATGGTGTCAAATGCTTTAGCAAGGTCAAGGTAAGCCGTGTGTACCTCCTTTCCCTTATCTATAGCCTGAGTAACTGTCTCAAAGAAATCCACCAGGTTCAGGAGGCATGATCTGCCCTCGACGAAGCCGAACTGTGTGGGGTCCAGCGACTGGAGGTTCCCAATCTCTCCATTTATGAGTTCCATAATGATTCGCTCCATAGCCTTACAGATCAGACTGGTCAGGCTTATTGGTTGGTAGTTCCCAGGGTCAGTTGTGGCCCCACTCTTGTGTAGTGGGACCACCATTGCCATGCGCCATTCTATCGGCACATATCCTGTGGAGAGGCTGAGACTGACCAGGATATTAAGATGCAGGGTTAATTCCTTTTGGAGCTCATGTATGACACAGCCTGGGACATCATCTGGTCCCATGGAGGCAGTGTTTTTAGCTTTAGACAGAGCCTTGTTAACCAATGTATCAGTAATAATTGGACTTACACAATTCCCTAGAATGGTAATAGGCCCTGTAGGTGGTGGGGGGGGGGGGAATTTGCACTGAACCTGTCAGCCAAGATGTTGGCAATGTCAGAAGGGTCAGTGTATTTTGTTCCATTTTGTACTAGCTCAGAACAGACCTGAGCATTGCCATTTAGGTTTTTGACGTAGCCATAGAAGGCCTTATGGTTATCCTTGGCAACTTTCTTTTCAAAATTAGCTTTAGTTGGCTTGATGAGGGCCCTCAGTTTCTTACTAATGCTGATTGGGGATGATTTTTCTACTTGAGATTTGGCCTTTTTTTGTATGTCTCCTCCTTTTATTGTAAAGTGTGCTTATGGCCAGTTATGGCTTCGTATCCACTGGGATGGGTTCCCCTGTTTGTTCTGGCTCCGAGGCGTGGCCGGCACAGCTCCACAACTTGCTGTAGGATGCCACTGTCCACCCTGTAATGCTCTGCTATCTCCAGATCATGTAGCCCCTGGTAGGTTAGCCTGGGTCTGAACACTCTCCTCCTCCTCTGGTGCCTGCGGTGGTCGTGTGCATCATCCTCCACACCACCTTCAGTCTCCAACACATGCTGGTGGATCAAAGCTATGGCAGCCCCTAACATGTACATAATAAAAGTTCCCCATCTGTATACACCACTGGTGCAGAGTGTATGGGAATACACAAATGTGTGTGAGGTGCTTTCACACTTTATTAGTATTGTGCTATGGATGCTGCTGATGTAAGTGGGTGTGTATGAACTATTCCAGCTGCTGCATGTCTTAATTATGGGTTTTGTAATGAGTATTGCAAGTGTGGGGCCGTTACTGTGGAGATCTACTTGCCTGCCTTGATTAATCTGTTGCCCTTTAATTCACTTTTAGACCTGGATCCCCTCCCATTATCAGGCATGCATCCACCTGCCATCTTTCTTGTTTTGTACTTTCCCTACCCAGTCATGGTGAAATGTGCCTTGTAGCTGTTATACTGCATATTGCCTTTGTTCTGCTTTGATACTTTGCTGTTTTCTTTGCAGTACAGCCCCTCCCCTTCCCTGTTCTGCAGGTAGCTGCTTACAGCCTCGTTAGCTGTTGTCAATGGCCCACTGTAGGCTCCTAGGTGTTAGTCATTTGTATTCCAATTTCACTGCTGCAGCATTTCCTTATTTCTTTCCTATAGCCTTCCTGTTTCAGCTGCAGTGCACAATGCGCATACCTGTTTACCGGGTTTACGTGCGTTTTCATCTCCGTTCACATGCATACTCGGTTACCTTGTGTACTCTCAGCTAAGCATAGCTATGGGCGATTCGACACACCCCTATCCTGCAGCTTTGCCTAGCTAGGGGCAGAACAGTTTAGCAATGCTCCAATGTGCTTACAGCAATGGCGACACACCCCTCTCTTGATGTCATCTTTATCTCAAGGGCTCACCTCGGTGTTATAACACTACGCTGTGAGGTGCATCCTTACACCAGCAGGGAGTCTGCAATTCACTATTACTCCTCTCATTTGCATGGCACTGCCTACTAATTCCTAGCTAATGCGCATAACACTGTCACTGCCCTTTAGCAACCCTTGCGTCATGAGTATGGTGTGGCATGCCTGCCATTGACTATTATGGGGAAATCGTGATATGTGTTTCATTGCGGTTTTATTCTATATTTTTATATATTCCTTGCGATCCCCTTTGCGCACCATTGCCCTGCTCTTCCACGTTGCGATAGTGTGACTATATATATTAAATGTTAATTTTATATTTTGTACATTTGTTTATGCCAATGGCTATATATTTAGCCATTGGCATATATTAACATTATAATACATGTGATTGGTCAGCTGTCATGGCTCCAATTTTATGTTTGCAAAAATGTAAACCTTTTTCTACGGTTTACATTTCTGCATGCTTACACTATGCCCGCACCACTTCCTGAATCGCTACATACCTTCATTTGCATGCTACACTGCTGCACATGGGGTAATTAGCATACATGGCTCAGGAGTTGTGTGGGCGTAGCATATGCAGGTAGTGCACGTGGAAACAGCTCGTACCTGAATCGCTCGGCGGCCATATTTGGTGTTAGAACACCGACACTACACCTGCACTTGGCGCAAGCTTCATGAATCCCGGAGGCTGTCTTCAAAGTCCTGTCTTTTCCTGGCATACAAGCCATCCCTGGACCCTGTTTTGATGAACCTTTTGCATATCCATAAAAAAAAAAAAAAAAAAAAAAAAAACAGCATCAGAACTACTAGATTAAAATACCTAAATTTTGCTTGTGACATAAAGAGGACATGTTGGAGACACAGATATGCTTCTCAGAGAATTCCCATTCTCTTGAACAACCTCCCATCCATGTAAAGCAGAGTTGCTCCCTTTCCCTATTTTAAGTGTAACTTGGACCAATGGATGGATAATCAGAAATGAATCTCTGATGTGGCACTTTTGTCTCTGATGGCAACAGGCAATCAGTAAATCACCCCTTATACAGATCAAATGCATGGATACATTTCAGATGCACAGTTCAGCTTATAAGGACCCTAGTGGTCATTAGCCTAGAATACACCTATGAACCTTTTAATATTTCTGGTCATTCACTGATGAGGTCACTATACTTCATATCCTAATCTTCTACCACATCATATTTTCTTCCCTACAAAATTATCTTTTTTTTTTATAAATGAAGAATGGATTGCTATTTCCTTCTGTGGCATTTCTAGGATATTCAGCTTCCACAGTTAATGGATGTGCATGAAACTTAAAATACTTTCTTTAGGAATTTGGTTCCTTAGTTCTTGCATTTATAATGGCCATGACATTTTATACATTTTTGGCCAATGAAAGCCCATATTAACAATGTATATGTAAGTCCTACCTTCTCTCCCTCCCATTGAGATCATAAACCTATAGAATCTTTGTGGAAATCACAATTTTTTCACTGTGAAGTGAAATTCTCAGCTGACAGAATGCCTGGAGCAACACTTTCAGGAAAACAAGAAGTTATGTACTCACCATAACGTTCGATGTATGTAGTCCATCTCGCCTCACATTCTTACCGGTGGGTTCAGAGCCGAATATCGGCTCCGACTTGGCCAAACTTTTCTAGCTCAAAGTCTTTGTATTGGCTGGGCTAAGATGGTATCCCATGCTGCACTGCTCCATATCCCCAGATCTAGTTTGCTGTGAACACCAACACTCATACTTCATGCATAACACCCAAGGAAAGAAAGAACAAACGAAGAGTGAAGGGAGTTCTGAAAACCAGACCTAACCTCCAGATCCTCCAGGAAGGGGGAAGGTGGGGGGGGTAAGTAAGAATGTGAGGCAAGATGGACTACATACATTGAACGTTATGGTGAGTACATAACTTCTTGATGTTATGTAGTCCAATCTCGCCTACATTCTTACCCGTGGGACAGCGTCCCCTGCACCTTAATCCTGGGAGGCTCAGTGGAAAATACGCCTGAGCACTGTGGAACCAAAGGAAGACCTGCCCCTAGATACCACGTCCAACTTGTAATGAGTAACAAATGTGTGAGGAGATGCCCAAGTAGCTGCAGCACAAATATCATCCATAGACAATCTGGCCTGATAGGCTGTAGATATAGATACAGACCGAATAGAGTGAGCCTTGACCAGGAACGGTAAATCTTTACCCCCTGAAGAATAAATGAAAGAGATGCAACTTGATATCCACCTGGATATGGTGATTTTGGAGACAGAAGACCCAGTTCTGTTTTCTGAAAAGGAAACAAACAACTGATCAGATTTTCGGAGATCTTTGGTTCTGTGCAGATAAAAATGTAACTGCCTGTATACATCCAATTGATGAAATTTAAATTCTGCCTTGTTTGAAGACTGGGGAAAGAACACTGGCAACTCAATAGATTGATTAAGATTAGAGATAGACACCACTTTGGGAAGAAAGGAAGGGTTTGGTCTGAGAGAAACCCTGTCCTTATGAAAGATCAAGTATGGGTTTTTATAGAAAGAGCTTGAATCTCTGAGACGCATCTGGCTGATATGATGGCTACTAAAAAGACAGTCTTCCAGGTCAAGAATTTTAAGTCACAAGTAGCTGCAGGCTCAAAGGTTGGTGAAGTAAGAGCCTGCAGAACAAAGTTTAAATCCCAAGGCATGATAGGTTCCGAAACAGGAGGACGGAGTAACAGAGTGCCCTTCAGAAAAGCCTTACAGAGTCTGTGAGCCATCAGACTAGGCTCATTAGCAACATGAAAGTTAGAAATCACTGCCAAATGGACTTTAATGGTGGCATACGCTGAGCCCTGATAAAAAAGCATAGAGAAGAACTCCAAAACAGAAGCAATTGGAGCTGTGCAAGGGTGAATCCCTTGGGTATGAGCCCAAATTGAAAATCTCTTCAATTTGCTGGAATAAATCTTCCTAGTAGAGGGCTTATGAGAGGAAGATAAAATATGAACTACCTCCGGTGAAAAATGATGAGGCCTAACTAATGACGGAAGTGGAGTAGCCAGGCTGTCAATCGGAGGGTCCGCAGAGAGGGATGGAGCTGCCCTGACATGTGTGTCAGTAAATCCGATTGTGGGTCCAGGATCCAAGGCGTGTCCACGATGTAGGGATGGAGAAAGGCAAACCAAACCTGATGAGGCCAATGTGGGGCAATCAGAATCATTCTGCTTTCCAAGGATTGTGCTTTCTGAATCACTTTTGACAGCAAGGAACTGGAGGAAAGGCATATAGCAGACCGGAGGGCCAATTGTGGACTAGAGCATCCCTGGGTGACTCCCCCTGAGGGGGGATCAACATGAAGTAGCTGCTGCATTTGGCATTGAGAGGGCTGGCAAAAAGGTCGCAGCAAGGCTGAACCCATCTGTGGAAGATCCGTTCCGCAACTAGATGGTTCAGGGACCACTCGTAAGGCATCAGAATAGCTCTGCTTAGCCTGTCTGTGATCACGTTGGACTTCCCCAGAATGTGCGTTGCCACTAGAAAACGTTGGGAAGATACTGCCCACTGCCACACTCGCATGGCCTCTCTGCACAGGGTGTATGACTTGGTTCCTCCCTGCTTGTTCAGATACCACACCACTGACATATTGTCCAAGTGGATTGCAATAGTCCCGAGGGGCGGTGGAACAAAGGGATTTCCCCTGTCCAGATTGTTGGTGCAAAGCCACCAACTGAGATCCTGTTTGCACCTGTCCATGAGTAAAATAAGGTGGGAAAGTGGAAGTCTTTGGAGAGACCACTAAGCAAAGAGGAGCCATTGAAGGAGCCTCATATGTACTCTTGCTAGAGGGACTAACATAATTGTTGCAGCCATTTCCCCAGGAGTTGGAGAACCCATCTTGCCTTCGCTCTTCTCAGGGGGAGCAGGGCGTGAACTTGTTGCTGTAATACTCTGATTCTTTCCTGTGGTAGAAAGGCCCGCATTTGAACGGTGTCTAGTTCTGCACCTATAAAAATGACACGCTGTGAGGGCAACAAGGCAGATTTTTCCCAGTTCAGTGTTATGCCCAGCTGTTGACAGAGAGTGATTGTGGTGTCCCTGGTCTGGATTAGTATATGCCTGGTGGTGGCAGTGAGGAGCCAGTCATGCAGATAAGGAAACACTTGGAATCCTTGACGTCTCAAGTGAGCCGTCTCCACAGCCATACATTTGGTGAACACCCTGGGGGCTGTGGTGAGACCAAAGGGCATGGCTCGAAATTGAAAATGACTGGCCCCCAGCCAGAAGTGTAGGTGACTCCTGGATGCCCTGTCCATTTTGATATGGTAGTAAGCATCCTTGAGGTCGATGGAGCACATTCATACTTCTTTTCCCAACAATGGGAGAATTGACTGTAATGTAACCATACGGAACTTGGACTTTTGTACATGGTTGTTCAGTCGGCTGAGATCCAATATGGGTCTCAGGTCCCCTGTTCTTTTCGGCACCAAAAAGAATCTTGAGTAAGTCCCTAATCCGATCTGGTCTGAGTGGACATGCTGGATGGCTCCTTTTTCTAGCAGCTATGAAACCTCTGAAGCCGCATAATCCCTCTGACTGGGTGGAACATCCGGGATTTTTCCTGACTGGAGGAGGATATGACGAAAAGGGGATGGCATAACCTCCGGAAATTATTTATAAAACCCATTGGTCTTGGGTGATGCTTTGCCAGGCTTCCAGGTATAAGGATATTCGACCTCCGACTGGCTCCAGAAACGCACAGTCGGGCCTTCCATCAGGAGTTACGGTAGGGAGAGCCGCGAAAGGAATTGAGGTCTCCCGAGTTGCAGGGACCTCCTCTGCCTCTAGGGTGGCATCTTCCTGAATAACCTCCCCCTCCTCTGCTTCTGGAAGGGGGCTCACCTTGTGCACCGGGAAAAAAACTCTGATTTTTTGAACCACATCTTTCCACCCCTCTGGGCCTTGGGATAAGGCCTAGAGGGAAGGGAAAAATGGACCCCTACAGCAGACAGAGTTTTTCCCTCCTGCTCGCACCTGGTGAGGGTGTCTTTCACCTTGGTTCCGAACAAAGAGGAACCATCAAAGGGGGCATTGGTGAATAAAGACTTGAAGGCCTCCGCGAAATGACAAAGGTGCATCCAGGCTTGCCTCCTAAGGGTGACTCCTGAGCTTGCTACCCTACCCACTCCCTCGGCCGCATATGAAATTAGCCTCATGGAGGAGTTATCAATTAAATTGAGGGTAGACATCTGGGCATTAACCATCTGGGCCACCGCCTCAGAAACGTTACCCGAGAGAGTAACTCCAAGCTCCTTGAGGAGATCTCTCTGGAGCCGAGTAAAGTGAGATAAGTAGTTCAGCGACTGTAAGGTAAAGGTCGCTGACAAGAGGGTACGCTTCCCGTACCAGTCCATGGTCCTAGACTCCTTGTTAGGAGGATGGACGGAGAAAGACGTCTCGGCTAGTTCCTTCTGGGTGGCCACTGCCACCACCATGGCATCCACTGGGACTCCCTTGGACAAAAATTCCTTACCCGGGGGAGCAGACAGAAATTTATTGGGTCTCCTGGGTACAGGTTCCACAGGGTTCTCCCACACCCTCCAACAAATTAAATCCAGGAGCTCGTCGAAGGGTGGGGACACCCAGGAGGTGGAAGGCTGAGTACCGAAGGCCTTCAGGAAGACCGACTCCTCCTCGGAGGGGGCTTTGGATGGCCAGTTACCTCTTTGTTTCAATATCTCTACGATGTCAGAGAAAGAAACATCCTCAGAGGATGACTTGGGGGACCCCTCCGATTCCTCGAGGTCAGTATCTGAGGTGAAAGGCTCATCCTGGGAGTCTATGTGCTTCCTCTTGCATGTTTTCTTTCTAGGGGGCTCCTCAGGAAAACACTCTGAGGGGCCCTCAGAAACTTGGGGACCACTCGCGGGGGTATCCCGAGGCCTTGGGGCTCCACTGTATAAAGATAGGTGGTGATCAGAGACCTGCACCGGAGTGGTAGGGGACAGAATGACCAACCCGCATGATGTAGCCGATGATCTGGCCAGTGCACTCCGCATGGCCTCAAAGGCCGGCCCCCCCGAATCCGAAGACCGACCAGCCTTCGAGGCCATGACAGGAGTCAGGGTTCCCCGAGCTGAAGCACCGAGAGGGAGACTAGGAACCAACAGATGTCCCGAGGCCTCTCCCTCAGGCCAGACTGAAGAATCCCAAGTCCTGAATCCCGTGGACGGCGCCGATGGGGTCGGAGCTGACGTTGGCACCGATAAGCCAGGAGGGGCCATTAGAACCGACCTGGAAACATCACATGGAGTCAAGCACTCCGGCTCCGAAGGCTGAGATGCGCTCAGAGGAGGAAGAATCGAAGAAGGTAGCAGGATGGGCTCCGGAGCCAACTGTGACCGAGCCGAGAACAATTTAGCCAAAACCGGTGACTGAAGGAGTCTCTGCACCACCCTATCAACATCCACATCTGAAAGTGTCCTGGAGAATTTGGAGGACAGGGAGGGAGATCAAGATCTCCTCTCAGGTGAAACTTGCCTAATACTAGGTGATCGGCTCCGAATAGGTTCCAATATAATTGGAGCCAACGCCAGTTCCATCAACACCGACACTTCCTGTGGCCCTGAGGACAGTGGAGCCGAGGAGGTCGAAGCTAATTTGATTAATTTCTCCTGTGGCTCCGAGGAGACTGAAGGAGTCAGAGACCTCTTTTTCGATTTAGTGGATTTAGGTTTTGAGCTGGAAGCAGATTCCAGGCCCTCTTCGAACAAGGGTTTCAAAAGTCCCTTCAGAATTAACTTATTCTTTCTTTCCTCAAGTACCCTGGGACTAAATGCATGACAGAAGCTACAAGACTCCTGCAGATGGATTGCTCCCAGACAATAGACACATACCGAATGTCCATCGGTGATGGACATTTTATAGCCATACTTTGAGCATTTTTAAAACCCTAAGGCTTGTGCTCCTTGGAATTTTTAGACATCTTACCACAATCACCAAGACAAAAAGATCACCGGTACTGAACCGACTGGAGAAAAACAACAGTCACAAATTACACCACACTGAGCGCGGGAACAAAACTACCACTAACCAACTTGCACAAACAATCCTCAGATACAGGCACACACTAAGGCGACTAAGGCTAAAACCTCTAATTTAAACAGTTTTAGACTAGCACTAGTACACACAACAAAGGGAACAAAAAACTAAAACCTCTAACTTAAATGGTTTTAGACCAGACACACACAAGGGAACAAGCAAGGGGACAGACTAGGTCCTCTAACTGAAACAGGCCTAGCCCGTTGGAACAGCTAGTGGGATACCACAAAAACAAATCACACTAAAAATTACACACAAAACACCAAACTAGGAATAGCTATTAAAATAGCTTTTGTTTGTAATAAATTTTCTCAAGAAGAAGAAAAAAGGTACTTAGCCACAGCCAAGAGTGAGACCACGTCTGAGCTACACGAGCGGCAAACAAGATCTGGGGATATGGAGCAATACAGCATGGGATACCATCTTAGCCCAGCCAATAGAAAGACTTCGAGCTAGAAAAGTTTGGCTGAGTCGGAGCCGATATTTGGCTCCAACCCACGGGTAAGAATGTAGGCGAGATTGGACTACATAACATCTGATATTGCTGACTGAAAGAAACAAAGACAGATAACTAATTATTAGTCTTAGAAAGTTTAATTTAAACAATTTTTGCAGCTGTAGTAAAGGGTTCATTACAGTGTGTCACTGATAAATGCACAAGACATTCTGAAAGCAAGCAGTAATTCTAAGTACTGCCATGATAAATGCAGGGAAAATACCCTGAAGGAAAGGTTTGATAAATTCAAGGTCATCTTCTGAGGCCATGTAGTGCAGCGAGAGAAAATGAGCATTTAGCCAAAAGGCTGCATTACGCCATTCCATGGCAGAACAAATTGAAAACAATTTATAATCAGCAATAATGGAGTACAAATGTTAATAATGTGTAGAACACAAAGATCAAAATTCTCTGGAATAGAATTTGATAATTCTTTGCAGTAGGCTTCACCTCTGCATTCCCCCGTGTGGGGAACTGTATCCATTCACACCCTCATAAGCAATAATGCCTGACAGGGTATGTGTCACTGTGGAAATAATGCACGCCCAGAGGAGCTCTCTATACCCCTAGAATTGTTTCTGCAATAATACACACCCTGGAGGGCATTATTGCACTTGAGAATGGGCTGAACTTGTTTTGTTTTTTCTTATTACTATATATATATATATATATATATATATATATATATATATATATATATATATATTTTTTTTTTTATGTGGAATAGTTGTATGCCTAATGTTTCAAAGTTGCTTTACTATATCTAATGGTTGCTATCTGAGGAAATATTTTAAATCCAAAACATGCAAAACATGGTTATGTAAGTATTTAATGTCTACACACACAATACATATATATACACATACACACACATAGACAGATATACAAACAGAGTCACGTCGAAATGTACATAGATACAAAGACACATACCCACACACACACACACACACACCCTGTACACTCAACATCCACACTTAAATGAACACATCCACAGATTTAAAAATAAATGCAAGGTATATCAACTCCACCTCCCTTCCCCCTTTACTGTGCCGGATTTTGTTCCACAACAATGTTGCATCCATTAGTTTCTCAGGTAAGTGACAGTGGATTAAAGTCAGTCAGTAATGCCAAATATTAAGGGTTTCATAACTCTTACTTTTTAAGCAAACCGTGATGCTGTATTGGCTCTTGCAGTCAGTGCTCTCTTTCTCTCTCTCTCTCATTCACTTACACAACCATTTACACACACACACACACACATACACTCTTTTATGCTTAACTTTATCATTATAATTTCGTGATCACTAAGCAGCAAAGCACAGTTTAGCGACTGTAAAAAATGGTGACCATTTGGCTTTTAACTGACCGAGTTTTACAGCACCTTAATTTGCTGCCATGAAGCGGCAGACTTGTTTTCAAGTGGGCATTACCTGTACCTTAATACATTGCAGAAGAATGTTTGTTCTCTAATCAGAATGCCAGTGTGCAGGTCACCTGTTCTCTAATTATATATAACAACTCTGACATTACTGTTTCTCAGAGTTAAAGAAATTCTCTGAAATACTGCAATTTTAGGATTAACAAATAATCCAAACAAGTGACACATTTATTGGTCACACTTATGATTCTATCACAAAACTTTACCAATGTATCTTGTTTTCAAGTCTGAGCATATTATTCCTTTAACAAAGGTCTGTACTCTTTCTATAAGGCATATTTGTATGTAGATGATACACTGTGATTTACTAGAAAACAAAATCTGAAATTAATAGTTTAGGATAGATGCCACTTGAATTCTAGACTGAGATTCCAAAAGCAATTTATATTTATGCTTGCTGGTAATCCTATTATACAATTTTATCCTGAGATGTAGTATCTGTATGTTAATTAAAATAGAGTTGTTACCATTTTAGGCTGAAAGAATAAAATTCTTTATAAAATTTTGGAAATAAGCAATGTAAAATTATCCACTTTGCTGTAAAGGTAGAGGTACTCTGGAATACACAGGCTAGGATTTGGAAAGGGTTAGAGCAAGCATTAAGCCTTACTATGAGCAACGAACCCCTCACAGTAATCCTTTTCAATTCAGAGATAGTCCCACTGCAATGATTTTCCAGTCAGAAGAATTACTACCACCAGCCTCAGTGTATAGGATAATGAGGCATTTCAGGGTAATGGCAAATGCTAATTACCTACGTTTTTATCCTTGAAAGATCTGTGGTAAGTTATTTACGTGGACAATTCACAAAATCACTAGTTTGCAGAAATTGGTATGGCTGGCCATGACAATTAATTTGAACAAAATGTTACACTTCAAATGTAGTGTGGTTCAGTGCAGAGATAGTAGTGGTGAGGGAGGGGAGTGTATGACAGTGTGTGGCAATGTGTGTACGTATCCGTAGGTGCAGGACTGGACTGGACTGGAGTGGACTGGAATGTGTGTGTGTGTGTGTGTGTGTGTGTGTGTGTGTGTGTGTGTGTGTGTGTGTGTGTGTGTATATGTGTGTGAACATTCATGAATGCTTGCATGTCTGTGGAACTGTGAATGAAGAGCTGGCTGTGCCAACATGATGCATGGGCTGCCAGTGGTAATTACCACCTAAAAGTACTGTTTAGCACTGGGGGTAATTACATGAGATTCAGTGACATGCACATTTGCCAGTAATGAGGTCTTCCTCATTTTGGTTTAATGTCTCAGAATCACATTTTCCTTGGTAACGGAAATCGACTTCTATCCAGTAGATAGTTTACATTGCCCATGAATGATCTGTTTGAATCTCATGCATAATCTGTTAATTTATTATTTGCAGATGCCAAAACATTTACAGTCATGCAGCTGTACATATGCATACTTTTAAGAAATATACTGACAGCATTTTGCATGATTACGTCATTGTGGGACAGCTTTGTAAAATTAAATACAAACTTTGTATTGCTGAAATTCTTGTATGACTATGTAACTTTGCGATGATACACAAAGAACAGTAAAATCCCCATTTATGGCAGATATTATCAAGCCACAGATACTCCACTGACTGAAACTCCATTCTCCTGAAGGATATTATCAAACATTTTGCCTGTACATCCAGAAAGAACATTAACAGTGATTCCATTCTTCTCTAATACAGCATTCTATAAATTCACTGACCAGTCCAGCATTCTATAAATCCACTGACCATGAATTGGATGTGAATGTATTTTAAATATTGCTGGCAATGTGTTAGCATTTTTCTTCCATACATACAAATACAATAATGCCACTTGCATACTTTGAAAACTAAGGTTTCCGTTTTTTTTTCATCAAAGCTGCAGCACTGCCATCAGAACTAGTATGATTCCCTGGTATGCACCTATATTCACAGCAGATTGTGAAGAACTAGTATTATTGCAGTTAGTTACAGAAAATACTGTATACGCTGTTTTCATAATGCATGCTCAGTATGAAGTAGCATGATTAGATGGAGCATGAATGCAATGAAGTCAACTACATTTCAGTGGTTCAACCCAAGCACTTTGCAAAAAGAAAAAGAGTTAATAACAAATTAAACAAAATATAATAATAAAAGAAAGAAACAGCAAGGTTAAAACATACACCCAGTTGTAGATGCGAGTTATTTGCATTATAGAATAATCAATTTAACTTTCAGTTAAATAAAAGCTCAAGTACAGGTGATGCTATTTTCATATAACATGGGCTCACATTTTGAGTGACTATTGGACTTGCATTTTGAACTAAAATAGATTATCATTTATTCAGCCAGTAACTGTTATCAGTATAAGCTATAACAAAATATATTCACGTAAATTACTGCTTTATAAGCCCTATTTTCCACATCATATCAAAAAGTCTAAAAGCTTTTTAGACTTAACCATATCTAAGGCACTGAAAACAAACCATATCTAAGGACACTGAAAACAAATGCCTCTCTAATAACCTGTTCAGAAATCCAATCACGGTTAATATGCTACTGCACAGTAAAAGAATGCACCCCCAGATTACTAAGAAAAATGTTATAAATAAAAGATGAGAATTGCACATCTCTCCAAAGAGCTTAGAGATTTCATTACAAATCTACTCAGCCTACACCAAGACTTCCTGACTAGAACCTACAGCAGAATTTTAAAGGAAGCAAGGAACCCCATTTTGAGGGACACTCCCCGGTGATTCTTAGGGCTCAGAAAGATAAAATACTGACTTTTAAAGTAGATTTCAAAACAAATCAGAAAGATCATGACTGACAACTGGGTAGTGATTACTGACAATAAGGTGGAAAAACTCCTAGGACCCCATCCTTGTTTTGTTCTCAAGAAAGCCAGAAATGTCACAAACTGGGTAGAATGCAAATTTAGGCCAGAGTGGGACAGCAGAGGAACTTACCCCTGTGGGCCCCCTTCTTGCACTTACTGCTACTACCTGAGCAAGGAGAACTATTTATTTTGTCTAGTACTCAAGACAAAAATCAATAGAACTTGTTAAGGTAATTGCAACACTGCTTTTGTAGTATACTGTGCACAGTGTAATAGCTGCAGTTGTTATTATATAGGGAAAACACAAGTTCAAAATCATGGTGGCACACTGCTGAGATATCCCAGACCATGGAGGCTTCTACTTGCACATCATGGCAAGTTCACTATGGGTTCATTTGAAGGAAACAAAAATGTCTTCCTTGAAAAAAATGAAGTGAAGCTGGCAGATCAGGCTGGAGGCCTACTACCACCCTTGTCTAAACTCAAGAATGTATATCAAAAGTATGCTTGCAGTCAGGAAACTAAACCATAAATAATATGGCCAAAACACTTGTACTGCTTAACCCAGGACTTGGGCAAAAACTAGTAATTCACTCTCCAATTGATGTTGTTAATAAGAAAAAAAATCAAAAAAGTAGACCTGTAGATCACTGCATCACTTTAGAACAGTTTGTCTGGTGAACTAGTAACACAAGAAACAAATCAGTCTTTTTTATTTATTTATTTTTTGTACACAAACTTAAACAGCAAATTTAAGATATTCGAAATTTTTCTCACTGCTAATTTGTGACTTGGGTTTTCCTTTCATTATTAGGATTGAGAAAAGGGGGCCAAACACTAGTGTCCTAGTTTGATTGACAGCTTACACCCATGGACTGATTACATCAGCCTCGTACATCATCAAACCCCACCGCTGGTACCATGGCACCACCCACTCTCTTAGGAGATTTATTGGCTGCCCTTCCACCTGATCACACTCAGTTTCCAGTCCTTTGAGCTAACCTGGCACAGGCTATCGATCCATCTTTTTCACTGACTTCACCACATGGGACTTGTAGAGAAGAAGAATTTGAACAGAAGAGCCCTCACTAACTGCTATACCCAGGAAGAGACTTGAATAGTGAATACCCCAGAATGGAACAACATAGATCCATGCTCTAAGATTTGGGCCATTTTCCCTCTCACTGAGGATACCCAGTAGCTACCAGGTACAGATGTTCTAGCCACTTGGCCTGCATTTAACATAATTTTGGTAATCTGAAGTACAGTAAAAATGATTATCCCAAAGCCTGACTCCACACTGTTGTACTCTTTATACCACATGCGCAGTTTTAGTAGGTTCAAGGTGATCTGAGATACTTATTTTCATTAAAGGTTTTGTAGAGTTTACAGTTCACCACTTGGTGGATTTTATTCCATGGGCAAAAAAGGTTTATGCAAAAGGTACTGTGGTCCAGAACTGTACTTGCAATTTCTTTCTTCTTGTTCACATCCATGAGCTGTGCAAAAACAAGTACTGTAATTTGCTTCCACTGTAAACTAGTTCTCTGGTTGTATGTATTTTTTCAAAAAATGGGAGTTACCTAGTGTAGATCAAACTGATTATTTTCCATGCATAGAAAAGAGTCTGTCTTCATCAGGCAAAAGAATGGGGACTGGCCACATTAATCATAAATATTAGCCTCATATAAGCAGGCACTACAATCTTTTTTGCCAAACAACAGAAGATTAGTCTATCATAATACATTTCAGGAAACACAAGCCCGATAAAAGTGGGGACAACTTCTCATATTACATGTGATACAAGCACTGAGGACAAGTCAGATTGGAAAAAAGTCTGTAATAAAGTTTTCAAAGTTTGCTTCAAGGAATATGAACCCCACAAAGGCAGACACAACCTCTCATATTACATGTGATACAAGCAACTAATAAACAGCCTCATAAAAGCATGCATTTTCAATGATTAAACTGTAAACCACTATACAAACTGAAAGTATTTTCTTAAATATAGTTTTATAGTAGTAGTTCAAAGTTTTTGTCATTTTTTTGTTTAAAAAAAAAACTTTTATCTAAGAATGAGGTTCCACAGCCTGCTGAACTGATAAACCCTCATAGGTCCTTCATAAATATTCAAATAAAGGACTTACCTCTAAGCTCTGGGACTGGCTTCTTGTTTACCATCACCCAGATTTTCCTCCAATTAGCTGCCCTGGACCCTCCTATCATTGTTTGTAACTGCCATTAAATAACTGAGCTGTTGAATGTAATGTGTTAGAAAAAAAACACTCATAATACCTCTCAACCATACTAAATTCCTTGGTATTTACTAGTTTTGAGGGCAAAATAATGGAGTGCCATGAATTCCAGAGTGGCCCTTTTAATTCCCATTTTTTTTTTATATATATCATTTATTTATTTATTTAGTTTACATGTGTTGACCGGGATAGCCCGATTGGATACATGCCCATTTTCAGCGGAGCCCCAGGGAGAAAAGCTCCACATAAAAGCACTCAAAGTAACAGCAAAAAACTTATTACACACATGATACATTGACAGGGCAAGCAATTCATAAAAAAACATTCATATGTAAAAAAGCATACATAGGTAGCTATGTACAGTAGTGATAACTAATAAAGGCTACAAGGATGGTTCTAGTCACGAGTATTGCTCGGACATATCCAGTGTGATTTAAAATGTTCTTTGAGGTTTTTCTTTGGCTAGGGGCAAAGAAGTTTCTTGGGTAATGACTGGAGAAAGAAGGTTTCATATTTTGCAAACAGAGTTGGCAAACAGAGCATCCCCCGCGGAGTTGTTAGCTTTGAGGGTGAGTACCAATAGTCTATTAGATGAGTGTAATGGCCTAAGGGGACTATGAGGGCAGATAATTTTTAAATGCAGGTATGTTATCAGGTTGGTAGAGGATTTTATGGGCTACTATGAGCTGGTTGAACTGCAGAAGAGTAGGCAGTTCAAGCCACCCTAACATCTTTAGATTGTGACAGTGATGTGTCCTGAATGCTGTGCCAGTAGCAAATCTGGAGATGTGGTTGTAACAGGATAGTTTGTTAAGGTCGGTGAATAGAGGGCATGCATAGAAAAGGGTAGAGAGTAGGTGGGAACGGGTGATGACAGTACGAGCAAGAAGTGTAAAAATCTCTTTATAATATAAGTATTACCTTGTAAAGGACGCCTAGTTTTTTGTTAATTGGCTTGATAGTGTGATTTTATATGGATGTCAAATTTGAGGTTATTGTCTACTATAACTCCTAGGAGCTTGATTTGGTCTTCAAGAGAGATGATGGTGCCATTTTTGGAGTTTATGGTGAAGAATGAGGGGAGGACCTGTGGGTTGGGGAGAAAAGAAGTAGTTAGGTTTTGTTGGGATTCAAGATCAGTAGGTGATTGGCTAGCCAATTTTCAACTGCATTGAAAGTGTTCTGGGTTAGTGACAGTAAGTTTGTCGGAGAGTTAGCCGAGCAGATCAACGTGGAATCTGCATATTGAATGCAGGTGGCATTTGGGATGATGGAGTGGAGATCATTTATAAAGATGGAGAAATGTAGGGGTCCTAGTATAGAGCTCTGAGGGACTCCTAGAGTGATGGGAAGGTGAGTGGATAGTTTGTTCTGCCACAGGACTGCTTGTTGTCTACCAGAAAGGTAGGAATGGAACCATTGTAGAGAGTGGGAATCTAAGGACATGGCCTTCAGAGTGTGGAGGAGAAGTTGATGGTTAACCATATCAAAGGCCTTAGAGAGATCAAGAAAAAGTGCAGAGGAAAGTTTATTATTATTACAGTTGTAGTTAATGACATCAGTGAAAGATAGGAGACCTGAGGTGGTACTATGGTGTGGCCTAAAGCCGTGCTGAGAGTCATTCAATAACTTATTTTGAATAAGATGGTACATAAGTTGTTTGTGGACACATTTCTCCATAATTTTAGCTAGGGGTTGACAGAATGGCTATTGGTCTGATATTTGACAGTTCTTTGGAGTCACCTCTTTTATGGAGAGGTATAACATGGGATATTTTCCAGACTGAGGGGATGTTACCTTCGGAAATAGTTCTGTTAATCAAGATGGAGATAGGGTATGCTATGGCGTCTGCAGCTTTTTGCAAATACTCTGCTGGGAGGACATCAGCAGCTAAAGTAGTAGGTTTTAGTTTCTTAATTAGGGTTTGGATAACATGAGTCAGTACAGGTTGGAAACTGAAGAAGGGTTGTGTACTGGATATGTCAGTACTTAGGTTAGAGCAGGTGGGAGTCAGTTGGCTGGCTAGAGAGTGGATAGTCTCTATGAAGAACTATTAAAGGTATTTGCAGTGTCCTTCGGAATTTTGAGATTGGCCATTGAAGGGATGTGGGATAGGGATGTGGCCTGGGTGAAGAAGTTTGTTTATTCCAGCCCAAAACTTTTGAGGTTTGTTTTGGTGTTTCTGTTACAGATGGCTGTAGTAACTTTTCTTATCTAGAATAATATATATTTTTTGGTATTTTTCCTTAACTGACGATATCCGAGTTGGTCTAGTGGAATTTGTGTAGCACGCCATGTGGCCCATGCTTTGTTTCTAAGTAAGATTTTAGCTTTAGTGTATTTTGACAGCCATGGCGCAACTTTTGTTTTGGTTTTAATAGTTCTGGTTGGAGTGTGGATATCAAAGATGGTAAGGAATTTGGTATTAAATTAGTCCACTGCTTCATCTAGTGGAAGTTGTTCTAGGACTGACCAATGGCATGCTTTGAGTTCTTTTTGGAAATTATCAAGGTTAAAGTTTTTATTGCTTCTAATTGTTTTGTAGGTGGGCTGATTGAAGTTGTCATTTCTAAGTTTAACAATGTAAGACAGTGGTCACTTAGATCATCTGGCAGAGTCACTGACTTGTACATTTGGGGATGGCCATTGACAAGTATCCAGTCCAGTGTGCTTTCCTTGCTATTGGTTTTACTAAACCTGGTGGGAGAGGAAATGGTTTGTGTAAACTGATGTAGGTTAACATGGGTAGCAGGAGAATGTTGATGTTTCCCAGTACAATGGTTTCCTGGGGATAGTTAGTGGATAACCAGTGAAGGATATCCTCTAGGGTGTTAGTGTGCTTACCTGGGTGATGTATACACAGACAATGTATTTACATTTGCTGTTATTTATTTGCATTTTGGTAATAAGTATTTCAGCATTGTTAATCTGGGGTGGTTGTTTGGTGTCCTTTGTAACAGTTAAGGTAGACTTGTATAACACTGCTACCCCTCCACCCTTCCTTGTGTCCCGGTGTAATCTAAGAATGTTATATCCAGGGGCTGTTACTTCATTATCCTTTGTTGTAGGTTTTAACCAGGTTTCTGCAAGACAAAGTATGTCTGGGGTATAAACAGCTAGGAGGGTATGCAGGTTATGGACTTTGTTATTTAAGCTATGTATGTTACGATGGCAGGCCAGGAATGAAGTATGGGGGCGATTTGATAGGGTAATGTTGGTAGGATTGAGAGTATGGGGGCTAGGAACAACCGGTGAGGGTGGGCTAGGGTTTGGGTGTATGTCTCCATCCTTCATGAGGTTGTCCTTTAAGTTGGCTATGAGTTTCAGTAGTTTATTTACAAGTCTTTGATAGCAACTGGCTTTGAAGCTAATACTACTAGGTTTAATTGGTTGATAGTAGTTAGGGGTAATGCAGCTGGAAAGGAGGGGAGTTTTAAAGTGGCTGATTGTGATTGAAGCTAGGGGAGTGGAGGTTTGGAACACTTGATAGTGGAATCCTAGGTAACACTGATTTTCATAAGTGGTTATGTGATATGAGATGAGGAGCAGTGGTAGTAGTGATAAAGATAAGACTATTTTGGGTATTACTATTGTGACTAGCTGGGTCATATTGTTGGCATTGTACTTAAGGAGCCAAACTATTAGGTACACTAGCTAGTTACCTATAGGTGTCGGGTGGAGCTATAGATTAGCTGGTTATTGTTGATTGGTTAAATGGGGATGGGGCTGGATTATAGGTAATAAATTTAGCAGCACTAGGGGCGGGTGGAATTTGGGGGCAGGGCGGGGAGCGGAGCGAGCCTGAGCAAAGCAAGGGAGAGTGAAGCGGGGTTGAACCGGATAACAAGATTAGTTAAAATTGGTGCATGCAAGGTAGGTGTTTTACTGACTTAATAACGATTTTGGTAATAGTAAGTCACATACAATGTGCCACTAGCCTGTTATTTCACTAGCGACTGGTTTTCTTTAGCCAATTTTCTGGCGAGTTTAATAGTTTTAAGGGGCTTTGGAGACTGCCAACCAGTGCTATGGACCCAGTTCAGTTAAGTTTACAGAGTACAGAAATAAAATTAAGATATGGGATATTAACCTTGTGCAGTTAATAAAAAAAATATAGTGGATCAGGATGCATTAACCTTCCGTAGTAGTCGCAAACTGGTAGACGTCCTTTTACTGTTGTAACCCTTTCAAGGGAGGGAGTAGGGGTAAGGTACATTGTGCAATTAATAAAAAAATATAGTGGGTCAGGATGTATTAGCCTTCTGTAGTAGTAGTTGCAAGCTGGTAGAGGCCCTTTTACTGTTGCAAGCCTTTCAAGGGAGGCAGTGGGGTAAGGTACTGCCCTAGAGACAAATTCAACAGACTGGGCCATGGTGCACTAGAGTTTTTATATATAAATATATATACATACACACACACACACACACACACACACACACACACACACACACACACACACACACACACACACACACACTCACACATATATCTTTTTCTATGGCTGATGTCAACACACTTCACCAACCTACATGGGCGTGCATGATGACATTAGCTTTGTGTGACAGACTGCCTGTTGGACTCAGTCTCTGTCAGATATTTGAACAGTTTTGGAGGGTAATACAGAATATAGCAGCATGGCATCAAGTGGAGCAGAGTTTTGCTGTGCATGCTTCTGCAGAGTCCACACAGCACCCACCCACTCATGTCTGTAGGTCAGGATGAGAAAAGCCTCCAGGTAAGAAAAAAGAATAAAAAATACAGTAGGCATATGGTGTGCAAAGCGGGGGGGGGGGGGGGGGCATGCATCCTGTTCTTCTGACAATCCGCACAATTTTAAACCATTTTTGCTGCCATTCTAAGTAAACCAGGCGATACATTTTTTTTTCAATTCAATTGTGTGTGTAAATAAGGGAGATTGCTGCATTTGCTTTTTTAGTTCAATTGTGTATGAAAGTAAGTCCGTAAAGGCCTGGAAGATTGCTGCATTTGTTTTATTATGTGTACCTGTATGTTTTATTATGTGTGTCCATAAGCAGCATTCAATACAGGGGATTGCTGCTGCCAATGAGTGTTGCTGTTCTAAGCAAATCATTTGTTTATTGCTGCTCAAATTTTAAACCATTTTTTGCTGCCATTCCAAGTCCATAACGGGATACATTTCATAGGTTCATAGGTGTGTACTAGGCTAATGGCCCTGGAGCCTTTACAAGCCTAGCCCATAGGATTACCCTTGCATCATGCCCCCTGACCTTAGTTCCCAGTGCCTTTGTCAAGTAGAGCCACAGTGTGAATTTTCTATTTCCCATCCACTCAAGATTTCTCTTGAAGAGGGCCAGTGAGGTGCTCCCCTTGACATGTATGGGAAGTTTATTCCATAGCATGGACAGTCTCTAGGTTATGAACCTGTTCCTCCAGCTTGCTCTGCTTATTGTGGTAATGAGGTTGAGGTCTCTGAAGTGTGTAGTGTGGAGGGATTGGGATTTCTTTTGATGTAGTATTTCTAACAGAGCTGGATCAGGCATGGCTTTGTAAGTCAAGCAGAGATTACCTCTAAGTAGGCGATATGAGACAGAGAATAGTTGGGAGTTTTTTTGTCTGTCTACACAGGACAAGTGTTTAAGGCCTAGGATCCTCTTTCTGAGGTACTTTTGCGGCCTCTCCAGTTGTTGTAGTTGTCTAGTGAGGTACATGCCAAATGGAGCATTGTACCCGATGATTAGCCTAATGAGGGAAGAGTAGAGTGAGAGAATGACCTCTTTCTTCCTGGATGCAAAACGCTTAATAATGAGATGTGCCACATAGGAGGACTTTCTGACCACAGTGACAATGTGGTGGTCAAATGAGAGGTTGCTGTCAACCTGTATTCCCAGATCTTTTATGACGCTTTCTGTATTTGTTCAGTGGACTACCATCAATGTGGTAATTCATGGGAACCGGGTTTTTTTCCCAAAGGGGATGACGACACATTTTTTTGGCATTGAGCTTAAGCCCATGGTTCTAACACCAGTTGTTGGTCTCAGTGAGGCCTCTCTGTAGGATGTCAGCATCACTTGGGGAGTTAATTATGGCTCCCAACTTGCAATTGTCTGCGAACTTTGTCAGCCAGAGTCCCTTTGTGTTGGCCTGGACTTCAGAGAAGTAGATACCAAACAGGAGAGAACCCAGGACCAAACTCTTGGGGACTCCACTCATGACTGGTCAGCATTCTGACTTGGAGTCAGCTACTTTCACACTGTGGGTTCTATCTGTGAGCAAGTTTGCAACTCACCTAGTGATATAGGGGTTGATGTCTAGCTTAGTGACTTTTTCTGTGATTCCTGAGTGGGGAATGGTGTCAAAGGCCTTGGCCAGATCGAGGTAGGCTGTATGAACCACCTTGCCTTCATCCACAGCTCTGGTGACTGACTCAAAGAAGTTGACCAGGTTGAGCAGGCATGATCTACCCTACACAAAACCAAACTGTGTAGGATCCAGAGTTTGGAGATTCCCAATATCCTTGTTTATTAGGTCCATGATGATTCATTCCATAGCTTACATATCAGACTTGTCAGGCTAATGGGGCGATAGTTCCCAGGGTCTGTAGTCGCTCCTCCTTTGTGGAGAGGGATGACTATAGCAGTGTGCCATATGGTACAAAGCCTGAGTTGAGGCTGTGATTGAACAGGACACACAGGAGAGGTGCCAGTTCACTATGTAGCTCATGCAGAATACATCCAGGGATATTGTCAGGTCCCATAGAAGCTGTATTCTTGTCCTTGGACAGTGCTGTTTTAACCTGTGTAGCAGTAATACTGGGTGCCTGGCAATCTCCTGGTATTGTGATTGGTCCTGTGGTGGGGGAGAGAGTGGTAAAGTTGGCACTGAATCTGTCGGCCAGTATATTGGCAATATCTGTTGGCTCGGTATAAGAGGTGCCATTGTGCAGCAGCTCCGAGCAAATCCGGGTATTGCCATGGAGATTCTTTACATAACTATAGAAGGCCTTGTGGTTGTCTTTACTATCTCCTGCAATTCTGTTTTCATAGCTAGCTTTTACAGGATTTGATGAGGGATCTCAACTTTTTGTTGAGGCTGATAAGGGAATTTTTCAAGTCTTGGGACTTCACCTTATTTTGCATCAGTTTCCTCCTTCTGTTGTAATGTTTGTTTATGGCAGGGGACCACCAGATTGGTTCATAGGTACATAGGTAGGCACTAGGCTATCGGCCCAAGGACCTAAGTAAGCCTAGCCAACAAGGTTCCCCTGGCTTACGCCACCCAAAAAAGTTAATTTCCTGTGCCCCTGTCGAGCAGAGCCAAAGAAGTGATCCCCGGGGTGTATTTCCTATTTTCCATCCACTCATCAAGATTTTTCTTGAAGAGTGCTAATAAGGAACTTTGCTTGACATATATGGGTAGCTTGTTCCAGAGTATAGGAAGTCTCTGGGACAGGAATCTATCCCTCCAGCATGTCCTGTTTATTGTGGTGACAAGGTTTAGGTCCCTAGAACACGTAGCTCGGAGGGACTGGGATTTCTTTAGGTGTAGCATGTCCAACAGCTCTGGGTTTAACATAGCTTTATATGTTAGGCAGAGATCTCCTCAGAGTAGGTGATATGCTACAGAGTAATGTTAAGAAGGGGGCATCGTACTCTATAATGGGTCTAATGAGTGCCGAGTAGAGGGGAACAATGACCTCTTTTTTCCTGGATGAGAACCCTTTTGTGATGAGGTGTGTCACATAGAAGGATTTCCTGACTACTGTGGCGATGTGATTATTAAAGGAGAGACTACTATTCATCTGAGTCCCAAGGTCTCTTATCACACATTCAGCATTAAGTAGACTGCCATTTATGTGGTAGTTCATGGGTACAGAGTTTTTACCAAAGGGGATGACAATGCACTTTTTGGCAGAGCTTCAGGCCATGCCTCTGACACCAGGCATCTGTCTCAGTGAGCCCCTTCTGTAGGGTGTCCACATCATTTGGGGACTTGACTATGGCTCCTAGTTTGCAGTCATCTGCGAACTTTGTTAGCCAGAGGCCTTCTGTGTTAGCCTGTACTTCCTTTTTTTGGAGGAGAGCGTTTTGGTTCTATTGGGTATGGTGAGATCCATGCATATGTGTACGTGTTCATACTGGGTATTCGTGTATGATTCGGCAGTCATGCAGCTGTTCTCCAATTGCTTGGGTGCCGTGAAGTTAGCCACTTCTGTTTTTAGGAGACCAAAGTTAGCTTTGGAGAAGTTTTTCATGGTGGTTACCTTTGTGGGGAGGGATGTGGATTTCTAAGGTGATTAGTTTGTGGTCAGATCTAACCAGGGAGGAGTTGACTATTGGTATAGAGCAACGGTCGCCCATGTTAGTAAGGACCAGGTCAATGATGTTGCTACCTCTAGTGGGGGTAAGAATGAGCTGGTCTAGAGCATTGGGAATAAATGAATTCCAGGAAACGTTGGGCAAGTGTATTGGTACATGAGTAGTTTTCCCAGTTAATGGAGGGGTTGTTGAACTCGCCCAGTATGAGAGTGTTAGGTTGGACCCTAATATACTCCAGGGTGCTTAGGAATGTGGAGTGCAAGTCTTGGGTCATGGTTGGAGACGTACAGCAGGCTATGACCTGAATTACTGTCTTACCCAATGTTAGCTGCACCTGAAGTATTTTTGATGCGTTATGTTGGGCTACCAGTCTGGAGGTGTGCGCATCCTTTATGAATATGGAAACACCACCACCTTTGGAGCGTCGGTCCATGTTCTGGGGCCGAAAGGTATGGAATGAGTTATAGCCTGGTAGTGCAGGGGTGTTATCTGCTGTCTTGAACCAAGTCTTTGTTACAGCACAAATGTCAATGTTCTCCATTTTAAGGAGTGCTTCGAGCGAGTGCATTTTGAGCTTTAGATTTCTAGCACTGAGCAGCATGATCCTCAGATTGCATTTGCTTGTAGCTGCTATGGTGGTAATTTGGTCTTTGGAACACCACCTAAAAAAGGCCCTATAGCAGTGGCAAGAGCCTTGGCCAGTATCCGGAAGCCCAGGGGTGACAGATGCAGGCCATCTATGGCAAAGCATCGAGGTCTGTCAATAATGTCATCCTGGGCAGACAGATATTGGATCCCCTTAGAATGACACCAGAAACTTAGCCAATTGTTGAAATCAATCATTTTCTGCTTGCACTGTGGTATCATTCTGGGTGATAGTAGGAGGCTGCTCAGGTCTAGGATTATACCCACCTGGGCTACATAATCCGAGAGCTCCTCCATGTCTCTTTTCATGTAGTCCAGGGAGGTATGTCTCAGGTGATTCACACCCACATGTACAATTACAGTCATATTTGTACCTGTTGTTTAGGGACCTGAGTCCGTGCGTTATGTGGTGGATCCTGGCAACTGACTGTTACTTTCTCCGTATTCAACCTAGTGAGTGGGACATCAGTTTGCCTCACTAGCAAATCACCTATGACTAGTGTGTTTGGCATGCTATTTCACCTTAGGGGCTTTGGTTGAGTGGCAGACTTGTTTAGGAGAGTTATGTGTCTCATGATTAGTGTTGTGTTGTGGTGTGGTGTTTGAGTGCATTTCTGCCTTGGAGGTCTCTGCTGTTTGGGTAGATTTTTATTGAGAGCCTCTGCGAAGGTGGGTGTGTGGTTTGTGTTTTTATGTGAAGGCAGTGCTAGTGTGTGTTCTGGAGGGCTATATGTTCCATGTGGTGTGGTGCAAGTGTTGACCTTCTCCTCTTGACCAGCTATTCCGTTCTTTGCTGGACAGTGCGTGGCTTTCAATTTGGATATATAAGTTCATCTCTTGCAAGTCTGAGTGTTTCAGTTCAATTGTGTGTGTAAGTAAGTCTTTAAGGGGCCCAGGAGATTTCTGCATTTGTTTTATCAAGTGTGTCCGTATGCAGTATTCAATTCAGGGGGATTTCTGCTGCCAGCAAATGTAAGTTGTTTGTTTATTGCTTTTCTCTAAGTAAGTCGTTTTTTTATTACTATGTCCATATTCAGTGCAGGGGGATGGGGGATTGCTGTGTCTATATTCAGTGCAAGGGGATTGCTGTGTCTGTATTCAGTGCAAGGGGATTGCTGTATCCATATTCAGTGCAAGTGGACTGGTGTGTGTGTGAGAAATACCCCATTTAAGTATGCCTGGTAGTTAGTGCTACTCAGGCTCAAACCCTGTACCTTAGGTACAAGAAGCAAAAGCCTGAATTCCCATACCACTTGAGAGCTATGGGCTCAACTCCTTGAATCACATTTTCACAGAATGTCTGGAATACTTTTGGTCTGTTCCTAATGTGTGGTTTTCTGGTAAATCAGTGAGAGATAATTTAACTAATGATAGTCATTTAAGTTTCAGTCTTCCTAACTTTCAGGAAATGCATGGTAACACAAAACATTTTATTCTAGCAATTTTCCAAGATTATACAAGCAATGTTTAAAATGTGTACCTGGGTTTTAGGCCTTTGTCCCTCCCCCAACAAATTATGGCTTTCTCCTGATTTTTTATGCTGCAAAGTTGAGATATAGTTCAGTGTCAAGTGGATTTTACAAGGAGCTGAGAGCTTCAGGGGAAGAGAAGTTTAGTGCTTCTTATGCCAAGCCTGTTTATATTGTTAGTAGCACACCAGGTAATATACTTTCTTTTGATTTAGAAGGCTGTGGAGTCTACTCCCACAGTATGTAGATGGATTGCTGATACTGTACTGTGTTGTACTTTTAAAAGCAGTGGATACTGAAGTCCTGAGAATGTCCTCCTTTGGAGGAGATACCTAGTAACTATAAATCTGTTATCAGTTTGCCATTCATTCCCTATTGCAATATTACTAGCTTATCATTTTTTAATGTAACATAGGCAATTTATTCTTCAAGGGCAACAGGGACTTTATTTGTAGACTGTCAGCTGCCAAAATCTCTCTCGATTCAATGCAGTTAATTTTATTTTTATAAAAGAAAATTGTATTTTAGTTTTATATAAGTTCAAAGTTTGATACACGTTCATATGTTTATATAAATAAAACACTATTGTTCTGGTTATATTTTGTATTTAATATTTTGTCTGTTCAATTTGCATTTGAATGTGGACATCCCACAATTCCATGGGAGTGGGTGGGGTTAAATAATCATCTATGCAAGTGTTATGTTATACAGCGTGCGGCTTTTTGGCCAGTTGTACCTACTTTTCTTGGGCCTTATCCAGATTGTTGATGTTTCCAGGTTGAGGGGTATGACACTCGTCCATCTACCTATTTAACTGAATAAACTACTTCTAACTTCTACAGGGTACCTTTATTCTTCAAACAGGGAGGGCATCAGAGAGAGAGAAAGAGAGAGAGAGAGAGAGAGAAAGAGAGAGAGAGAGAAACAGAGAGAGAGAGAGAGAGAGAGAGAGAGAGAGAGAGAGAGAGAGAGAGAGAGAGAGAGAGAGAGAGAGAGAGAGAGAGAGAGAGAGAGAGAGAGAGAGAGAGAGAGAAAGAGAGAGAGAGATAGAGTCTGCTAGCTAAAGTAATTTTATTTGGACTAATCCTTTATACTCAGCTTATCTTATTAAAAATTGAATTTTGAATGGGCCATTTTAGAAAAAAAGGTAAGTAAATGGAACTATTTTGTATGTACAGACAATGAACTCACTAATTAGTTACAATGTGCAAAAATGTAGAGTGAAGTGACTAAAGAAAGAAGAGTTAACCAGGCCGAGTGAATGATCTAATCCAGGATACTGTTAAAACTAGTTTGAATTTTGCTGGTTTAAGTGGACAGTAGAAAATAAATTATTCCAGGGATTCAGAAAGATCCATGGTGCTTGCATTAAGGGTTACAGTCCACTTACCCAGTGAACAAATGGCAAATAAATTAATAATGACATTTTTGCCATGAGACAAGACCCTCCAACACTTTCCATGCATGGATGTGGAGATCCGCTAAATTAAAATTACTAACGCTAAGGTCATAGACTTTGCAACTGGAGTGGTCATAATGAGATTTGAATGGTTAATTGATGCTGCCATCTTTCAGTCCAGATAAGAAAAATACTGGTGTGAGAATAAAGAGGTTATATGTGATAGTTATACAATTTCTCACCATAATAAATGGTTAGTACCATGCCTTGGGAAGTGTATAGCTACACTGTTGTAGTGAAAGTAATTCTTCAATAAGCCTGCACTGCTGGCATAGAGGGAAGAGGGCCTGACTACGGCCCAAGTGGCTCACGTTGACTACCAGCTCAAGCTCTAGTGCTTGATGACACAGGCAGGGTGGATGTGTGTGCCTATTGTGGGGAGGAGGGCGTGCCCAAGGGCACATAAGCATGGCCTAATGTGGTCTAATGCCCCCAGTAAGACTAGCGAAACAACCATGCAGTGCCACCTATAATGGTCTGCTGATATCAATGCTTTGTGGAAGTGAGTGCCCACTGTATGCTCATCTCATGGGGCTGTTGCTAGGAGGGTGCAAGGGTACAGGGGCTAAATAAAGAAACGACAGAACTAGCTCTTGTGCAAGTCAAACTCACACCTGGTCAAGGGTGAATGAATCAATCAACGGATGAGAAGAAAGCTGATAACTAACAGGCAAAGAGGGCAATAAAGTGAAAAAAATGTAACACCACCATAAGGGCAAGATGAAAGCTGTTATTTTCATGATAACTTAAGTTACACTGCTTACATTTTCAGTTATCAATACATTAAACTGTAAATATTCTGACTATGTTTGGTTTAACAACAGCAGTAAAGGAGTTGGTTTTAAACTAATATTTATGGTAGGTATCTTCATTGCCCAGTCTGATTTTGCTTCTATGTAAAATAAACATTGTGCAGAGGCACGGCATTACAGGCTAGATTTACTTTTTTCAGTTTTCAGACTTTCAAATACTTGGCTTGTATAAGAATTAAACCACAAGTATGTAACAGCCTGAAAGATCAAGTAACACAAACTCAATACTTCATTACTGAAATAACATGGCATGCTGCTGAGAACAAACAAGCCCGCCAGATGAAGTGTTTGGTATAATTTTTGTGTACTTATAGAGCCTTTATGACTCAAACTGCAGAGCACCAAGGACCATGCAGGTCATAATTTTTGTGTACTTATACAGCCTTTGTGACTCAAGCTGCAGAGCACTAAAGACCATGCAGGTCATGAAAGCAGACAGTACAGCTATAAAAAAGGATATTCTGCATGTAGTTTTTCTAGAGTCTTTTTATTGATTTTAACACTAACAAGGTAGCATGTTAGTAACACACTATCATATATTGAAAACTGACTAAAACACGCAGACACATAACTTAACAGTGGGTCCTAGATATGGAATGCTACATGAACTGATTAGCTACCTCCCTTAGTATAATGAAGATAATTTTCCTTCCCCTTACTTGTAAATTATTCATTTGTTTTAAATTACTTGATTATTGCTGTTCTGCTTTAAAAAAGTAATCTGTTTTTATCATCTTGGCATAAATCACACAGTATGATAGTTTAGAAGGCCATTATTTGTGTTCACCTCTCACATTTAAAAGTAGCATTGTAGGAAATAGGACTAACAACAGACAGGTCTATAAGTACTCTCTAGGCATCTAGGTCAAATAATGTGCGACTTTCATTAAATAACAATCTTATCAAAATTGTGTGCAGCACAAATTATAGCAAAAATGAGAATTATTGTTTGTTGTTTTTCTTTCGGCTTTTCCCGGTTAGGGGTCACCACAGCAGAACTCCAGTCTGCTAATGATTGGCAGTCGATTTTTTTTATGGTGCCGAGGTGCCAGCCCAACGACTAAACTTCAACGAAGGCACGCCCATTCACGCATGTCTTTCGAATGCCATAGACCGCGGGGAGAATATGCAGACTCCACACAAAAGCTGCTTCAGTCGAGAATCAAACGGGAGAACCTCTTGCTGTGAGGCGACAATGCTACCGCTGCACCACCGCGGCTAAAAAAAATTGATTGTGATAAAGTAAAAACTGAGCATATGGTCACAGAAAACAATCAGAGCAAATGTAAGCTATGATTTTTAGGATGAGGACATTCAGTAAGAGCTAAAACATGACACCCAAATGGAAACCAGAATGAGAAATACACTAACTGTTATCACATGTCAGTATAGTTCTAAATGCATACTTTTACAACTGCGAAGGGTGGGTTTTGAATGTGGAGATGGGACAATACACACATTCATTGTAAGAATGCTTTTTTTATGAAAAAAAAACACAAGAGTACAGTGAACAAAGAATGGCTTTCTTGAGGAGGGCACTGATTTAATAAGTAGTGATGAGATCACAAGAACACAGTAAGCAGATGTAATGGGAACACAAGAACACAGTAAGCAGATGTAAGCACTTATATTACTGACAAGAAGACTGTTAGTCACTCAGAACCAAAATCCTAAGTAACAACAGGAAAAATGGCAAACGGTATAACTCAGACAGACCTGCTGTTTTACCAAAGTTAGTTCTTCTACAGATCTGTCATCTGGTATTCATTACTAGTCCAGAGAGACTGTATAATGAGCTTTAAAAGAAATGACATAAGAAAACTAGTTGTCTCTATTACTTCTGCCTTATAATTTCAACTGCAATTGCTGGCTCAGTTTTAAAATGAACCTGCATAGTAATATGGTGGTGATAGACAGACACAGAGTCAGAGGGAAAAGAATGAGAGTGTACAAACTACAAGACACAGCATCAGACTGTCTTTCAGTAATCTTTCTACTCAATACATAACAGAAAACAAACTGTAAATTTGTTTAGGTGGATATAGATTACCTTCCCTTACATTACATCTGATTAACAAAAGGAGAAAGTTTGCCTATCTAGTCTACCCATTAAGTGAGTCATTATTCTACTTTGTCTGCATTCCAAACACATTCCTTACCTTTTCTCTCTGCCCCATGCATGCCCTCTTGAAATCCTGCATGGGTTTCCTCTGCACCAACCAATGTGGTAATCCAGTCCAACAACCTCCAACCCTCTCTGTTAACAGGTACTTTTGAAGCTCCAAGGAGTAGTTGATCCCTACAATTTCCTGCTTGTGCCCCTCCTCTCTCTCTGTCCTTCCTGTTCTGTAATGATTTACCACTAATTTGCCAGAAAACTACAAGTATATGAAAAATGGTTTACTATCATGTCCACAAAGTGCCTTCCATCATAGATGGCAACATAGAAAGGCAGTTTTCCAAGCAGCTAGACCTCAAACGGAAAGTCAGCGAACCACATCATCAAATATCAAATGGAATATGTACTTCAATGGCTACCCTTCCAAAACAGAGAATATCGAACCTTTGCTATTAACATAGTTCGACAAGGGGGCGGAACAATGTTTTTATTTTCAGCATACTGCTTCAGTGATGTGAGCATCAACTGAAGGCACTTCGTGGACATAAACAAACTCTACAACAGAAGGAGGAAACTGATGCGGGAATAAGATGAAGTGCCAAGACTGGAAAAACTCCCTTATCAACCTCAACAAAAAGTTGAGATCCCTCATCAAATTCTCTAAAGCTAGCTATGAAAATAGAATTGCAGCAGATAGTAAAGAAAACCACAAAGCCTGCTATAGTTATGTAAAGAATCTCCATGGCAATACCCAGATTTCCTCTGAGCTACTGCACAATGGTATCTCCTATACCGAGCCAATGGATATTGCCAATATACTGGCGGACAGATTCAGTGTTAACTTTACCCCTCTCTCCTTCTCAAGGGTCCAGTCACAATACCAGTAGATTGCCAGGCACCCAGTATTACTGCTGCACAGGTTAAAACAGCACTGTCCAAGGCCAAGAATATAGCCTCTATGGGAACTGAAAATATCCCTGGCTGTGTTCTACATGAACTAGACTGAACTGGCACCTCACCTGTGTGCCCTGTTCAATCACAGCCTCACCTCAGGCTTTGTCCCTACCAAATGGTGCACTGCTACACTCATCCCTATCCACAAAGGAGGAGGGACTACAGACCCTGGGAACTATTACCCCATTAGCCTGAGGAGTATAATATGCAAGGCTATGGAAAGCATCATCATGGATCTAATAAACAAGGATATAGAGAATCTCCAAACTGTGGATCCCACACAGTTTGGTTTTGTGAAGGGTAGATCTCTCAACTTGGTCGACTTCTTTGAGTCACTCACCAGAGCTGTGGATGATGGCAAGGAGGTTCATATAGCCTAGCTTGATCTGACCAACGCCTTTGATACCATTCCCCACTCAGGAATCATAGAAAAACTCACTAAGCTAGGCATCAACCCCTATATCACTAGGTGGGTTGCAAACTGGCTCACAGGTAGACACCACATTGTGAAAGTAGCTGACTCCAAGTCAGATTGCTGACCAGTCACGAGTGGGGTCCCACAGGGTTCGGTCCTGGGTCCTCTCCTGTTTGGTATCAACTTCTCTGAAGTCCAGGCCAACACGAAGGGAGTTTGGCTGACAAAGTTCGCAGATGATTGCAAGTTGAGAGCTATTATTAACTCCCCAAGTGATGTTGACATCCTACAAAAAGGCCTCACTGAGACCAACGACTGGTGTCACAACCACAGCCTTAAGCTCAATGACAAAAAATGTGTCGTCATCCCCTTTGGGAAAAACCCATTTCCCATGAATTAC
This sequence comes from Protopterus annectens, assembly GCF_019279795.1. NCBI lineage: Eukaryota > Metazoa > Chordata > Ceratodontiformes > Protopteridae > Protopterus > Protopterus annectens. The sequence continues at coordinate 1,505,539,123 of NC_056746.1, read as the reverse complement.
CACATCAACGGTAGACCACTGAACACAAAGTGTTATAAGAGATCTGGGAACACAGGTCAACAGCAACCTCTCTTTTGACCACCACACTGCCATTGTGGTCAGAAAGTCCTTCTATGTGGCACATCTCATTACTAAGGGTTTTGCATCCAGGAAGAAAGATGTCATTGTCTCCCTCTACTCTTCCCTCATTAGGCCAGTCATCGAGTGCAATGCCCTATTTGGCATGTACCTCACTAAACACCTGCAACAACTGGAGAGGCCGCAAAAGTACCTCACAAAGAGGATCCTAAGCGTTAAACATTTGTCCTATATGGACAGACTAGAAAAACTCCCAACTATTCTCCATCTCATATCGCCTTAGAGGCGATCTCTGCTCGACTTACAAAGCCATGTCTGACCCAGCTCTCTTAGAAATGTTGCATCTAAAGAAATCCCAATCCCTCCACACCACATGCTCCAGAGACCTCAACCTCAGTACCACAATCAACAGAACATGCTGGAGGGGCAGGTTCATAATCCATAGACTGCCCATGCTATGGAATAGACTCCCCATACATGTCAAGCAAAGCACCTCACTGGCCCTCTTCAAGAGAAATCTTGATGAGTACATGGGAAATACAAAATTCACCTCAGGGATCACTCCAGTAGCTTTACTCAACACAGCCACTGGGAACTAAGGTTGGGTGGCATGATGCCAGGACAATCCTATGGGCTAGGCTTGTAAAGGCCCCAGGGCCATTGGCCTAGTACACACCTATGGACCTATGATAGCAAACCTGAAAAACAGACCAAAAATGTGAAGCCAATATTTGGACATTCATTGAAAATATGTACAGTTGAGAGGTATGCCCCCTACAAAAAAGGTTTTAAGGAGAAGAGCAATCTTTGAGATTTACTCCATATCCTGTGTTTTCAGTCTTTTTTTCAGCATGTTGACACTTGGCATTTTGAGTGCCAAAATTTTACAAGGGAAGCCAAATAAAAATACTACTGCATTTCATCACATTTCATGTAAATGTAATCACACTGCATAAGTGCTGCTTAAGATAGAAAAGACAACCTATGTTTAAATAAGCCAAAATTATATCCAGAAAATGAAATCTAAAACCATTTTCAAGCATTTTATACTCAGCATTAGAGTATGTGGATTTATTTTCACAGCCCCACAAACAACAAAGCATTGTGACTTCTTGCTCACCTTAGACTTTTGAATGCCATGTTTTTGTGCACTAGTTCTATATGCAGGGTCTGTGTTAAATAAACAAATGCTTAAAATGTTGAGTATAACATACATGAACACTTTTAAGCAAAAGTTTATTTAACAGACTGCTCAGAAGTTCGAAAAACATAATCCTGGAAAGTTTTCTTTGGCCACCTACCCCTCCCAACTGCTACAGTACACGAAACCAACTAATGCCATAGTACATACAAATAATACAAAAAAAAAAGGGAAACACACTTTAACGTTGCAAGCAGGGGAGCAAGCCCTCCTGTGCCCCCCACACCCCCCTACTTTAATATACCAACTCAGAGACCGCACTTCAGTGCAGAAAGGGAAATTCCCCCATTCTGCACCGTACGGCACCGTTAGCACCAGCTTACATGATGTATTTCGTCACATACGTCAGGCTGGCCAAACAGAGTGTTTCAGAACTCTGTTTTCCGAAGTTCTGCGCGGTCGACTAAATAAACATTCACTTAAAAGTGTTTGAGTATGTTGTACTCGACATTTTAAGCATTCGTTTATTTAACATAGACCCTATATGCATGTATGTATAATTAAACAAATATTACATCTCATACAAATTTGCTAAGTAATTAACAGGCTCCATGACTGGAGTAAATGTTCAGCAACAGTGCATACAAATGATTTTATCCCACTTGCAGATGGCCTACCATATTCACAATAACAGATAGCAGTCACACTGATTCAGGCTTCAGTAGGACAGTAAATATGACTCATAATAATCATTGTTCAGTTATGCAACATCTAAAGACTTCAGATGTGAATAGTGGTGGATCTTATCTGTATTCCCTTGGGAGAAAATATGTACTTACTCCAAAATTAAAAAAGATATATATGGTTTTCCCATTTAAAATAGTATATAAACAGATTACTCAGTGTATATACTTCACATTGGGGTCCAAAGATGCAGTCATGGTCAACTGTGTCATTTGAGCTAGGATTAGGAATGTGACCAGAGCCCTTAGGTTCATTCACTGCAACCATGTGTATGCTCACATGGCTGCCCTAAAACAGAAGTGAGCTGTATATGAAAGTCTCCAAGGCAAGTAAGACACTTGTCTTTCAGTACCATAACTTCATCGTAAATTAATTTTTGGACCTATTACACAATGATATTTGGGAGTGTTCAGGAGTTTAAGAGCAAGTTTCAGCTGAATGATGGATAGTTGGTTAGACTCTAGCCATGTGATGTACAACAAGCTTAGCAAATGAGAAGGGTTACCCAGTAGTAAGTACATAAGAACAGACATCACATCAAGTATTGGAATAAAAATGCTGATTTTAAATGGTTGTTTATCACTACGAAGACAGCCATGAAAACATTTGTGCAAATGTACATTAACTATACTGGCAATGTGTAACCTTTCAGGCTTTTATTTGTGTAAACAGAATCACCACATGTTTCTGGATGCTAAAACAACCTGCATTTCTGGCAGATAACTGTGAATTACTGAAGAATGGCAACAGAGTAATCTCAATATAGCAGTTTTGTATATGAAACCAAAGGTGTCATTTGCTGTGGCTGAACAAAAAGAGATAAACTCGACATTTCATCACTGAGAAAAAAATTCATAAAGATTTGTTAACTAAGGACATAATGTTTTCAGATATTTAATGATCACATAAAGGATACAGATGAGAGACTGACCACAATGAAAATGTGACATTTTAACAAGATGCAAATGATTATACTGGAGGTTATTTTTAACTGGAAAAAAGAAAAAATCTTTTTCTAAGAGCACTGTGTCCACTAGTATTGATGGCAGTAAGAAGGATGCTTCGCAGTCTTATAAAGTTTCTGCAAAAATTGTCCACTGCAGTCTTGGATGGCTCACATCTGTTTAAACAAAATACTGAAGGAGTATATCCACTCAAATAACAAAAGGCTGGAAAAAAAAATGGAAGAAGCTTTAAACAGATATTCATACAAGATGATAATGCAAAAATCGGATGTCAAATTGAAGAAAAGATTGGCTGACTGCTCAAAAAGAGATGTTTCAAAAAATGGTAGACTTAGAAGACAGAGAACATAGGAAAGATCTAAAATGTTCTGCTGGACCAGAGACACTGGAAGGAATAGATTATTAATTTTATGAAAAAACAAATGAACAACTGGACTGGTATTTCACAGCAGAGTCTGTTATTTGAAAGGGCATATAATGTTTATGCTCCAAACCTGGCCATGTGAAAGCAGACAAGACCTGTATTAGTGAATATGCAATTCTACCAACAGAGAGTTTATCATGACAAAACCATGGCATGGCAAAAGAGCAAAGTATAAAAGATGGAGACAGTAGAGTGTTGTGGAAAATGATTATTCACTGTAGACCAGACAAAAGGGAAGCAAATGTATCCCAGCAATGAGGGAATGTTGAGAGGAAGGTATGAGATTCAAACTGTTGTATCCAGCAGTCTTCAGAATATTTTTTCCCAGAGGATCAAAGTCATTTCTGATGCAGAACAGGCTAAGGAGGAAATACAAAGTTTGTCTAACAAAAAGTGAGCCATCAAGCAGACAGGGACATTTTAGTGATAATAAAGCACATGGAAAGACATTGGCAGTGAAACCTTCTCCAATTTTCCAAAGGAAAATGTTTGGGAGACAGAGAAAAGCATGGGAGGTGACTATAGGAATACCTTGGAATTGAATCAGAATCTGGAGATGGGATATGGAGATGAACAGGAAGAAGATTAGCAACATGGAAATTTGTGAATAGATGTGAGATTAAATTTTGTGAACTATAGCTAGGCAAGAAAGTGGAAAGGGTGGACTTTTGTTAACTGTGTTACTTGTGTGGAACTGAAAGGTATTTGCATCAATTAATATCACTGATGTTTGAAAGAAAACTAAGGGGAAGGAAACAGGAAGGAAAGGGATAACTGTAAGCAAAATGATTTTCTATTCTTAGTATTTCTTTAAAACTTTTCATGATATATAATTGCACATTTTATAATAATGCATTTTTAGCTACTGTATGGGGTAAAGATACTAAAGCAAACAAATGTCTTTTTTCTTTCTTTATTTTTAGTATCAAGGAAAGCAATGCATCACAATGCAAAAAGAGAAAAAAAGGCTAGATAAAAGCATGTTCAAGTCAATAAACTATAATCATGGGTTGATGAGGTGGGGATGGGATGCAAAAGTACAGAAATCATAATATTTGTAGAGCTGATATGTTTTCTCTTACTTTTGCATAGGTGAACATTTAGTTGGCTTAATCTAATAGCAAGTTTTTAAGTGGAAACAAGTAAATAAGAAAACACTGAATGTAATGAAAAGTTTTCCTTCACCTTGCCTTTAGAAGCCTGCAGCTGAGGACTGCATTTTTTTCTTATGTTTCCATGGAGACAAGATGATTATAAGACAATTAAAAAAAGTAATTTTTTTTCGAGGCTAAAAGTTAATGTTTTCTTAAGGCACAAAAGTTGTTTTTCACATCTGGGATGGGAATATACATAAAAACACCAATTAGGCTTAGTAGGAACACAGGCAGTAATATGTGTCTTAACATGGATGACCTCAACTTAAGGTTAGATAAGGCCTGTATTTATAAATGTCTGAGACAACTGTTCCTATTAGGAGGGTTTTCATTGAAGCAAAAAGTACTGCAAAATGTGACATAGGTTTTATTTATTTACTTATTTACTGGCATTTCATTATTGGAAAAGTCCGATTAGGTAGCAGTGCATTTTCAATGAAGACCCAGGAAAAAGTGTTCCAAAGTATTACAAAATATTTTAAAAACATTAATTTTACAGTCATTACAAATAATGAAAAGACAAATACAGTTTAAATAATTATACCAAATTAGACATAATATGAAAACATTGGTTAAAAAGAGATATACGTTATATGACAATGATTTAATAGTTAATGAAATTGTAACTAGTTTATTGAGAATTTAAAGGCAAGTTACTATAATACAAACACAAACAGGAATTGCAATATGAAGTAACACAAAAGTAGGCTTATGGTGTATTTAGAGAGAAGACCATGGCAGAAAATTGATAGCTGTAAGAAAGTTAGTGAAGAAGGGAGAGTAAGGAGATATAAGACATGAATAGGTTTTTGTTCACATATACAGATATAGATCATGTTGAAAAATATTATGGACTAAAATGGAGATGAGAAAAAAATGTATAAAGGATCAACCTGATAAGCCTTACTTGGTGCATGTAACACAAAAGATGGAAACAGACATTCAAAAAAGCTGTCATATATAACCAGTAGGAATAATAGCTTCTTCTCATAATGGCAGCACTTCCATATTATCTTGAATGTGAATGGTCTCATAGGAAAGAGTATTTAATTATATTAAGAAATGCAGAGTGCAAAGAGCAATGCTACAGGATATGCATTTGGAAAGAATTGAGCAGGTAAACTTGATAAAGAAAGGATTTCAGGATGAATATTCAACAGAATATCATGAACAAAGGAAAGGTGGAGTACACTGAGGGTAATGCTGCTCAATGCCAGAAGTCTAAATCTCAAAATGCACGCACTCAAGGCCCTTCTCAGCATGGAGAACATCGATGTCTGTGCTGTAACTGAAACCTGGTTCAAGGCTCCTGAGAGCACCCCGGCACTATTAGGTTTTACCTCATATCATGCGTTCCGGCCCCAAAACCCGGACCACCCCACAAAAGGAGGGGGTGTATCCATATTCATAAAGGATACCCACACCTCCAGGTTGGTGGCAATGCACGAAGCTTCGGAAACCATCCAGGTGCAACTAACCATAGGCAAAACTGCTCTACAAATTGTAGCATGCTACAGGCCACCCTCTCAAACTCAGGAACCCCACACAGCCTTCCTGAAGACACTGGAGGGTATAAATGTATTTCCAAACACCATCATATTGGGTGACTTCAACTACCCGAATATAGACTGGGAACATTACTCAAGCCCTAACTTTCTAGCCCAACGGTTCCTGGAGTTCATAAATTCAAATGCCATGGAACAGCTAGTCACTGTTCCCATGAGGAGAAAATATACTAGATCTCATTATCACAAACATGGGAACAAAATGCTCCACACCGGAAGTATATCCCTCATTGGTGAGATCTGATCATAAACTAATCTCACTGGAAATCCACATCCCGCCCCACCCCAAACAAAAAAGGCCACAGTGAAGAACTTCTCTAAAGCAAACTTCACACTACTCAAGACTGGTGTGGTATCCTTCAAGGCCCCTGAGCCAGTGGAAACCACAACCCAAGCTGCGGAAGCCCTTACAAATGCCTTCTATGAACACCTCCAGGACTGCGTGGATCAGGCAATCCCAAATAAAACCAAGACTCTTTCCACAAAGGGCAAACGTCCAGTCTGGTGGACCCCAGCCATTAACAAACTTTACAATAAGAGGAGAAAGCTATTACATGATAGAACAAAATCCATAAAAGGGAAGTCACCCCTGATCATTATTAGTAAAAAAATACGAGCACTCATAAAATCAACTAAGGCCAATTTTGAGAGAAAAATTGCCATGGATTCAAAGGACAATCACAAGGCCTTTTTCAGCTATGTTAGGAACCTGGGTGGAAACTCCCAGATATGCTCAGAATTAGTCCAAAATGATACAAAAATCACTGAACCCACAGACATTGCCAACATACTGGCAGACAGGTTCAGTGCAAACTTCACCCCCTCTCCCCCCCTAAAGGAGAGATAACTACCCCAGCGGAGTGTAGCCTCCCAGACATCTAAAATGCGCAGGTGAAAGCTGCTCTCTCTAAAGCTAAAAACACAGCATCAATGGGACCGGATGGTGTCCCCGGCTGTGTGCTACACGAGCTAAATGAGGAATTAAACCCGCACATAAGGCAGCTGTTTAATCTCAGCCTTACCACAGGATACATGCCCAAGGAGTGGCGTACGGCAACTGTGGTCCCACTCCACAAAGGCGGTGCCTCTACGGACCCTGGTAATTACCGCCCCATAAGCTTAACAAGTCTAGTCTGCAAAGCTATGGAGAGGATCATAATGGAGCTCATAAACAAAGATATAGGGGACTTGCAGACATTGGACCCAACCCAGTTTGGCTTCGTCAAGGGAAGATCATGCCTTTTGAACTTGGTCGACTTCTTCAAAACAGTCACCAAGGCCATTGATGAGGGAAAGGCAGTCCATACAACCTACCTTGACCTTGCAAAGGCTTTCGACACAATACCCCACTCGGGTATTGTAGAAAAACTTACCAGCTTAAATGTAAACCCATATGTCACAAGATGGGTTGCAAACTGGCTTAAGGACAGAACCCACAGGGTTAGAGTTGCTGGCGCTATGTCAGACTCCAAGCCAGTCACAAGTGGTGTCCCACAGGGCTCGGTCCTTGGCCCCCTATTGTTCGGCATCTACTTCTCAGAAGTACAGGCCAACATGGGAGGACTTTGGCTGACAAAGTTTGCAGACGACTGCAAAGTGGGCGCCATAGTGGAAAGTGCATCGGACACAGATATCCTTCAGAAGGGACTCACGGAAACACATAGCTGGTGCCAGAGCCATGGCCTGAAGTTAAACGCCAAAAAATGTATAGTCATACCCTTCGGGAAAAACAAGGCAACCCCAAGTTACCATATAGGTGGCAATCCACTAAGCACAGAAGAGGTTATCAGGGACCTGGGGACCCAGGTTGACAGTGGCCTTTCTTTTGACACTCACGTTGCTAAAGTGGTTAGAAAGACCTTCTACATTGCCCACCTGATCATGAAGGGATTCACATCCAGATCTAGTGAGGTCATTGTTCCCCTGTACTCTTCACTTATCAGACCAATGATCGAGTACAATGCCCCATTCGGGATGTATCTCACCCGACATCTGCAGCAATTGGAGAGACCCCAAAAGTTCCTCACCAAAAGGATAAAGGGACTCCAAAATCTGTCATATGCTGCCAGATTGAAGAAACTCCAGCTCTATTCAGTCACATACCATCTGCTCAGAGGTGACATGTGCCTGACATACAAGGCCATGTCCAACCCGGAATTAATGGACATACTCCACCTCAAAAAATCCAAATCCACCAAAACCACTAGAGCAAGCGACTTAAACCTTAGCACGGATATAAATGGGACGTGCTGGAGGGATAGATTTATCACTCAGAGACTCCCTATGCTGTGGAATAAAATCCCTGTCCATGTGAGGCAGAGCACCTCGCTGGCTCTGTTCAAGAGAAATCTTGACCTGTGGATGGGAGATCGTAGGTTTACCCCGGGAATTATCTCTGTGTCACTGCTGGACAGAGGCACAACAAACTAATGGGCACAGTATTTTTTCATATAAGGGTGGCGTAAGCCACAAAAATTTGGGCTAGGCTTATAAATGCCTTAGGGCAGATAGCCTAGTATAATCCTATGAACCTATGAACCTATATTAATTGTTAGAGGAGTTCCAATGCTGATAGAAGAGGGGAAGATGATGATAATGGTTGATTTGTGTAGCAAGGGGCTACTGGCAAGGAAGAGGATTACAATGTTGTGTATTTATATTCTACCTAAAACTGCTATTATGGAACTTAAGACAATTTAGGGAGAAATAATGAACTTTCAGAAGGGAAGATTATCTGTAGGTGGGACCTAACATTTGATTGGCAACAATGATGAAGTATCTGGAGGGCATAGAAGGGAAAATATAATAAAAATTGTAGATTTCTAATGTAATTTGTGACAAAGGGAGATACTGACAGCACAGCTCTCTGGAATTTGGTAAATATTTATATGTCATTTGTGAATATCAACATGATCTTTATCAAATACCTGTGTTACAAATGTACTTGACCTGTATGTCATGTGTATATCTAACTGGTCTGTACAGACGTGTGTGTTAAAAAGGTATTTTTAAAGTACTAATCTTAAAGATGTATCCACAGTGTACCCTGCTGGAAGGGAACAGAAATGTACATACACTATTGTAACTGTTTAAATGTATACATTTTAACAGTGGAAACTACAGGAGGTTAACTTCAGAAAATAGCTGAAATTAAATTACTTTATGGCAGCTAGAGACAGAATGTTTACACTAGGGAGCTGTCTGTATTGTCTCTAAGGTGAAATAATTACTAGCTTTGAATGTGAAAGAATGCAATTGTTTTATGACTTCCAGCATATGCCAAAGATATGAGGTCTATGTATTTTCTCAGGTAAATGCTAAATACTGCTATCTTCCAGCAGTGGGGACTTCACCTGGGATAGAGTCAAATGACAAAAAATGACATCATAATTTTGAGAATTCTCTGAGAGAGACAGTGCATTCTGTATTCTGTCTTGGACCTGACCAGAACCATTCACCACATCTGCCTTGTTCTGACAAAGTAAGTTGCTAGGGAACAATATAATTATTTTGGATATAGTCAGGAATAACAAAGCTTAGTTTAGATATTTGTCTTTATTTATTTCAGACTGTCCTGCAATGTTGTTTTAAATATTTCCTGTGATTTTGAACCCTGATGTCACTGTCATTATATGCTGAATATTTTCTTGTTGTTTTACTATTTATTATTAAATATATTTAAACCTTTCATTGCAGCTGATCTGTCTAAAGATATTTAAGTTTTGTGAGTACTTGCATATTTAATTGGTGACACTGTGTGGGCCACTCCTAATTGCCTTGCTTTTGGTCAAACTACCATTTGTATTAATATTAATATTGCAAGTAAGACTGGACACCCTTAAAGTAGCTGATAGGAAGTTGGCTGGTGGCAGTGATAACTACCTTATAGTCTGGGCAAAAGGGGGCATAGCTAGTAAACCTCTGCCAGCCTTTCCCAGGTGTGTGTGTGTGTGTGTGTGCCCTTAAATCAAATTTCAAAGAGTGTGTGTCAGCTACTTGGGCAGGGACATGAAGCACTGGTTGGACAGAGAGAGTGCTGGAGGTCTTGGCTTGGCCAATCAGCTGAGATCTCAACTCTATGACTGTGCCCGTGGGAAGCCGTATTCAGAATCTGGAGGAAGAGGAAGAAAACACCCAAGACTGATTGTGTTCTCTGTGTGCTCTTAAAGGAAATTGCACTTGATGCAGAGAGCTGCATCTGGAAATGCTGCGTATGTACTTGTCACCCACTCACTGTACATCCCCCAGTGGTGCCAGTGGTGAGGACTGAGGCTCCTTGATTGCTGGTCCAGTGGTGGGTCATCACATACATAATTTACGAAAATATTTGGTATGGAAGACATGAACTTCAGTAGGTGGAACTCGGAGAGAGTTAACCTACTATTCCCAAAGTTACAATATCTAGGCTAGACTAGATAGAAATTATATTTCACAGGAACAAGTGCATTTAATTGACAGCTCTGACATGCATCCAATAACTATTTCAGACCATGTGCCAATAACAACTAAGATAACAATACAGGGTAAAGAAGTAAAAATTAGACACTGGTGCTTCTTCACCTACTTGTTAAAAAGAAAGTAACTGAAGGCATGGGTATTGGAAATTATTTGGGGGTTAATAGGGAAGACAGAAAATACTCAATAAGTTATATCTAGTGAGTGGGATAAAATGAATATAGAGTTTAAAAATATGGTAGAAACAAAAGAAAAAGAGATATCATTAAGAAGTAACAATAAATATTTAGAGGGGTTGAAAATAATTAAAGTATTGCAAAATAAGGGGAAATCTCAGAGAACAAGAAGTGGCCCAACTGCAGAGTGCTAGAGAAAATAAGGGGGTATCTGAGTAATATGCATAAGTTTAAAAAGTTTGATGTTAAGCAACTATTTTTTTTTTTATAATAACTCCAAAAACTTTTAGCACAACTTAGGCAACAGAAAGGGTTTTTGTCAAACTTAGGCAGCCTATAACAAAAAAAAAATAAAAATAAAAAAATGAAAAAAAAAAAAATAACAAAAGATCCCTTTGAATTATTAGAGATATTACAGAAATTTTGTGAAAAATTGTATAAAACAGAGAAATGGGAAAAATCAAGAAAAGGCACAAATGGAAACATTTATGGAAGACAAATATGCCAAGGTCAGATGCAGGTGAGGCTTGACAATTAACAGTTAAGATAGGAGGAGATGAGATCAAAATTGTGATGTTTAACCATTCTGCTGGAAAATCTTCAAGAATAAATTATATGTCAGTGAAAGTTTCAAAGCTATGAGGGAAGAAAGAGATAAAGATCTGGAAGGTTTTATATAACAGCATTTAAAAAGTAGGGGAAGAAGTAACACCCTGAAAAAAAGCTGTGGTGGCTGTAATACCTAAAAATGGTAAAGACCCCTCAGAATCAACTTGATATAACCCCATTTCAATTTTAAACCATAATTACAGTAAACTCTCAGTTAACTGGAACTCAAGCAACCAGAAAAAAAAATCAAAGAAATACAGTACAGTATGAACAATTGAGTTTTAAACGTGCTCCCCCCCCCCCGCAGAAACATACCTTACATTTTTTGAGTTTTAGAGTTTTAAAAAGGAAGATGCAAGTAAATTCCCTCTCTCTCTAACCTGAGAACAAGTCAATCCAAGCAAGTCAAATCATTAGTGTCAACACTCGCTCCATACTCACTCACTTAGTTTGCATCAGACTGCACATTCTCTCCCCGATCTCACATACACACTCTCTTCAGCTTTCATACATCTCTCCAATTTTTCACACACAGTCGCTTCTGCTTTTATACATGCATTCACTCTCTCTCTCTCTCTCTCTCTCCCTTCAATTCCAATCAACTCAGCATGCCACTGAAAAAAACGTTCGGTGTGCCACACTTTCAAGTAGAAATATAAGTTTAAAATATTATCATTCCAGCCAGGCTTTTAATTACTGTATTTCAATATTAAAATATAATCAATACAGTGTTTATGGTATGGTATAGTATAAGGTACAGTATTTGGCAGGTCTATTTTTAATAGTAACTCTCACGCAACTAGAAACTAGACTTATCTGGCATCTACCAATCCCCATCGGTGCTGGTTAACTGTCTATGTCTATAATGGCTAAAGGAATGACAAAAGTGTTACCAATATTGATACATCTGGATCAAAGTGGTTTTGTAGCAGGAAGGCAAACATTTGTAACATTAAAAAAACAATGATGATTGAGATGGACGTAGAATCTAGAAGTACCACTGCTGTTGGTGGGTCCTGAAGCAGAGAAAGAATTCAACAAAGTAGGCTGGGATTATATAAGTAAGGCAATAGAAGCATTTGTATTCCATGATAGAATAAGGTTAAGATTGGAAAAGGAATGAGGTTTATAAAAAGAAAGGAATTAAACAATTTATGTAATATTGGATTGATTATACTGTATAGATTAATATATGTGATATGTAATGTTTATGTAAACTCATTAATATGGTTTGTTTACTTGTATATAAATGCAAGTTAGTTTACCTACGTCAAAAGTGATAACTTAATAAAAAGGTGTTTGATGATATATGTAATCAAACAAAATAAAGAAATAATTGTGTCTAACAAAAAAAGAGTTGTTTTTTTAATGGTAGAGTTAGAGGACACAACATGCACAGAAACCCTGAGATTTTTCTGCTTAACCAGAATTAACAGACTGTATTAATTCTATGAAAGCACAAGTAAGCAGCTGGACTGGTATTACACAGCAGGATTTGTTAACTGAAAGGGTACATCATGTTTAAAGATGCCATCATATCAGCAGAAAGGGACGATCCTGACAAAACAGTGGCAAAAGGGTAAAATATTAAAAATTAAAGACAGTAGAGTGTTTTTGGAAAACGATTATTCACCATACATTAGGGAGAAGGGAGGCAAATTTACCCCAGCAATAAGGGAATGTTTGTTAAGAGATGGGTGTGAGATTGAAATTGTTTGTGTGGCCGTTATTACTGGAATTTGGCAATCTTCCAGTATTGAGATGGGCCATTTAGGGGGTGAGAGGGGGGTGACGTTGGCACTGAATCGATCTGCCAGGATATTGGCAATATCCCTGGGATCAGTATAATTAATGCCATTCTGTTTTAGCTCAGAGCAGATCTGAGCATTGCCATTTAGATTCTTGACATAGTTATAGAATGCCTTGTGATTGTCTTTGGAATCTTTGGCAATTTTATTTTCATAACTAGCTTTGGAGGATTTTATGAGTGATCTCAGTTTCTTACTCAGGCTGGTAAGGGAGTTTTTTTTGCATCCTGGGATTTTACTTTTTTCTGCAACAGTTTCTTCATTTTGTTGTAAAGTTTGTTTATGACAGGGAACCACCAGATTGACTTCCTTTTTTTGGATGAGAGCATCTTGGTTCTATTTGGGATGGCACGATTCATGCATAAGTGGATGTGCTCGTACAGTGCCTTAGTGTAGGATTCAGCAGTTGAACTTTCAGTTCCCATCTGCATGGGTGTCATGTAGTTTGTCACTTCTGACTTCAGTAGCATGAAGTTGGCTTTGGAGAAGTTTTTTATGATGGTTTCCTTACTGAGGGGTGGGGGTGGGGGTGGGATGTGGATGCTAAGGGTGATTAGTTTATGGTCAGACCTGACTAACGAGGGGGTGACCATAGGTGTGGAGCATCGATTTTCCATGTTGGTAATGACCAGGTCTAGGATATTGGAGCCCTTGGTGGGACTATGGATTAGTTGATCCAGGGTGTTGGAATTTATGAATTCCAAGAACCGTTGGGCAAAGGTGTTGGTACACGAGTAGTTTTCCCAGTTAATGGCAGGGTAGTTAAAATCATCCAGTACTAGGGTGTTTGGTTCTATCTTAATATTTTCCGGTATGTTTAGAAAGGTGTAGTGAGAATCTTGGGGTATGTTGGGGGATCTGTAGCAAGCTACAATTTGGATTTCAGTCTTACCTAGTGTTAGTTGCACCTGGAGAATTTCAGACGCATTGTGTTGGGCAACTAGCCTGGTGGTGTGAATATCCTTGGTGAATACTGACACTCCTCCACCTTTAGTGTTTCGGTCCTGGTTTGGTGGCCAGAAAGTGTGGTAAGAGTTGTAGCCTGGTATTGCAGGGGTGCTCTCTGGAGCCTTGAACCAGGTCTCAGTTACTGCACAGATATCTATGTTCTCCATTTTTAGAAGTGCCTCAAGAGAGTGCATTTTGAGGCTTAGACTTCTAGCATTGAGTAGCATTTCCTTCAGATTTTGCATGCTTGTACCCGTTATGGTGGTGGTTTTATCCTTTGCCTAAAAAAGGCACTATAGGGGTGGCAAGAGCCTTAGCCAATAACCTGAATCCCAGGGGCGACAGGTGCAGACCATCTCTGGCAAAGCATCGTGGTCTATCGATCATGTCCCAGGCAGACAGATACTGGATCCCCTTTGAATGACACCAGAAGCTTAGCCAATTGTTGAAGTCAATCATTTTGTCCTTATATTGTGGTATCATTCTGGGTGAAAGCAGGATGCTACTCAGGGCTAGGGTCATACCTGCCTGGGTCACATGATCCGAGAGCTCTTCCATGTCTCTTTTCATATAGTCCAGGGAGGTACGTCTCAAGTCATTCACTCCAACATGGACAAGGACAGAGCCATATTTGTACTTGTTGTGGAGTGACTTGAGTGCATGCGTTATGTGGCGGATCCTGGCACCTGACAAGCAACTGAATGTAATTTTCTCCTTGTTCAACCTGGTGAGTGGGACATCAGTGTGCCGGACTATAGAATCACCTATGACTAAAGTGTTAGGTTCATTGTCTTGCCTTAGGGGGTGTTGCTGGGTGGCACACTGGTGTTGTGAACTATGTGACACTTTGGTTGTGATTGGTGTTTGTTTGCGTTTCAGCTTCAGAGGTGCTTGTTGCTTGGGCAGGTTACAGTTAAGGGCCTCTGCATATGTGGATTTAATGTTGCTATATGTGGGTGATGGTGGTGTGGGTTTAGAAGGGCTATGTGTTGCTTGAGGTGTAGTGCAGGTGTTAACCTTCTCCTCTTGACTGTCTAGCACAATCTTGGGTGGAGAGAGAGCTTTGCTTCCATTTTGGCTATGTAAGTGCATCTCTCACAGGTTGTAGTGTTGGGTGGTAGGAGGAGAGGGCTGTCTGTGTACATGAGGCAATTGCTGCATTGCCCCAGTATGCCCGGATTCACCAGGTGAACAGGAGAAATCACTGGAAGCTGACCTTTGGACATGCCTGGTTTGGTGCCTTTTTTTTTTTTTGTAAAGTACAGGAGCTGCTTTCCCTTACCTTAGCAAGGTACTTTGCAATTATAGGCTGTTAAGTGCCTACTATTAATTTCTCCTTAATAATAATAAAAAAACAAAACAAACGGAACTTGCCTGACTAGTGTAGGCGGGGGGTACAAGCTCCCCTCCCCACACCCCCTGCTTTTTAGATATACCAACTCACAAGCTCCCCTCCCCACATCCCCTGCTCTTTAGATATACCAACTCACAAGTTCCCCTCCCCACATCCCCTGCTCTTTAGATATACCAACTCACAAGCTCCCCTCCCACAAGCTCCCCTCCCCATACCCCCTGCTCTTTAGATATGCCAACTCCGAGACCACACTATAGTGCGGTAAAGGGAAGATTTCCCTGCCTACAGCCGTTAGTTTTGGGTTTGTTTTTTTTTTTTTTACATATGTTCGAAGTTTTATAACTTCGAACATTTAAATTCGATATTTTAACGTTCAAAGTTATAAAACTTCAAACATATGACATAGACTCGCCCACTAAAGAAAATCAGCATTACTGCCACTCTAGGCTTGTGAATAGAACTTCTAGTTGCTAGAAACTGCTCCTAGGTGATAGTGATGCTGTCCTGTGTCACACCTCATTGCATACAGTGATGCACAAATAGCCAGCATGTGTCAGGGCATACAGCCTCCATTCCCACACACAAAGTATACAATAAATGAAAATAGTAAAATGCATTTCATACAAAACAGTTTACGTTGCAAACAAAATAAAGTCTCTTTCTAAATTCCTGTTCTGCAGCCTGTTCACAGTTGCAGTCAAAAGCAATATTTCTTTAGATTAAAATACAGTATTCCCTTATAGACAGTGTTCTGGTACAATATTTGACAACATAAATGAATAGTACTTACAGAGGCCGTACAAGAGTACAGCAGCTATCTTCACAGTTCCATCAACAAGGATAAACCAAAATATATTCTTCTTCAACATATTCAGGAATAAATCCAGTGGGCTTCTTCTCCAAAGTGTTTTACCTCAATTCTCCCACCTTCTGGATTGCCTTCCTCCACCTCTCTGGTATATGTAACTCTTTCTAGTGCCCTCTTGGCACTCCTTTCAGACACAATGGTCATGAATCTGCTTATGTCAGCAGACTGTACTTTTATATGTGCAGCTGTTCCTCATCAACCCTAAACTTCTTTCCTGCTTCTGGGTTGCAGTCCTTAAAGGTACCACCCATAATCATGCTGTCTGATCTTCCGAGCTAGCACATTTAAAAGGACAAGACACCCCTATGTCACAATACATACACGTACACATATACACACGCACACACAGGGATGTGAGCTCACCAGCTGGTCACAGTATAAGGAACATCCATTAGCTTCTGCAATCACCAGTTGCAGGGCATCTGTAGCCAACTTACCTACTGAGGTAATTTCTGCCTGAGAGGCAGGACCCACATAGTGAAGAGAAACACTGGGGTATGTTACAGAATGCAGTGGCCCCAGGGAATAGATGGCTCTATGGAGTAAGGGAGGAGCTGATGGCAACAGTGGATGATACCTGCATAGTATGAATTGCATGACAATGCATGAAAGATATGATCAAAAAATAAAATAAAATAAAAAAAAAACCTGCATCTTGCCAAATGGATCACCAAGTTACCCTAAACCACAAACGGTCATCAGTGGTAATTATTTGATGTTAAGTTGTCTACCTCGCCTTCATTCTTGCTGGTTGGGTTCGGAGTTGATCCTCAGCTCTGACTCGGCCATCTTCAAAAGCTCGAGAGCTACTTACTGGCTTGAGGCCCCCCTATATCCCATGATGCCTGGTGCTAGATACCCAGATCTCATTTGCTGCTTCTGCTGCGAGGTTGCTTTTACTGGCTCAGGTCATATTTTTAAATTTTATTGTCATTGTATAAAAATATTTTATATTATAGTTAGTGTTTAAGATAGTTAGTTTACTTTCAGTAGTTGTAGTTAGCTATTTGTATTTAGTCTCCTTCCCTTGAAAACTCGTTTTCTTGTTAGAGAGTCCCCCCCTCCCCAGTTTCTATTCTTAAAGGTAGCCGTTTTTAGTTAGAGGCTAATCCTTGTTTCAATTTTTTATGTAATAGTTTCTTTGTTAGAAATTGTGGTAGATTAGTAGGTCTAATTACTTTTTCTTAGATAATAGTGTGTGTGCTGTTAGGGTGTGTTAACTTGTGTTGAGTGTGTGTGTTTTTACTAGTTACCTATTTCCCTTTTGTTACTTTTTCTCTGTAAATTGATTTTTCCGTTTACAGATATGTCTAAAGATATAAAAGTATCTGGATTCAAGAAGTGTGACTCATGCTGTCAGAAGATGTCACTGACAGATGGTCACACTTCTTGTATCTACTGTTTGGGCGCCCTACACCTGCAGGACTCTTGTTCGGTGTGTCATGCCTTTAGTCCAAGAGTCCTGCAGGAGCGTAGGAATAAGCTAATCCTTAGGGGTTTGCTCAAACCTGAAGGATCACCGGCTAAGGTTCAGTCAGTGAAACCCTCTAAGCCAACGAAGCTGCCAACTCCCAGTTCGGAGCAGTCGTCGGGTGTTGCGTCTGCTTCAACTTCGGCTCCGACTGGAACCGAAGTACATATCTCCCAGTCAATTTCGGTTCCGACTGGAACCGAAGTACCTATCTCCCACTCGGCCCCGACTCTGGTGTCTGAACTATCAGGGAGTCGAAAACGCTCTAGGTCTCCATCCCTAGAGTCGATACACTCAGCTCCGGGGTCGCCTCTGTTACAGTCGGAGCGAAGTCACCGATCCCACTCTTCTCGGTCTTCTAGACTATCTGACCATGATTTGGAGAGAGTGGTGAGCAGGCTCCTAAAATCGCAGGCCCTGGCTAAAATGTTATCCAGCACCTCTCATCAGGGTTTGGCTCCACCTGTCTCTGCAGTAGTTCCTCCTTCGACTCACCCCTCGAGTTCGGAGCCGGAGCTTGCTGGGGCTCGGATTGTGGAACCGTCGGCACCGATACCTACCCTTTCGGTTCCGTTGTCAGCTCCGATCTCATCCATGGTGCCATCCTCGGAGGGATCTGGGCGCCGG
The DNA here is from genome assembly GCF_019279795.1 of Protopterus annectens. NCBI lineage: Eukaryota > Metazoa > Chordata > Ceratodontiformes > Protopteridae > Protopterus > Protopterus annectens. Next base: position 1,505,520,736 of record NC_056746.1, on the reverse strand, counting down.
GACTCCCTCGTTGGCTCTGAGGGGACGAGTGGCATCGGACCCTTGTCTGACCCTGTTCTCCCTCTCGGACCTTCGGCGCAGGTGAGTTCGGCTCCTACATCGGCCTCGGAGCCATCTCTCTCACTGCCGGGAAGGATCCCGGTCTCTTCTGAGCCTGAGCCTTCTCCGGTATCGGGAAGGGGCGCCTTCGCGGTCATGAGGAGTGTGCTGGCCTCTGAGTCAGCCCCACGATCAGCCTTATCGGCTCCTCCCCCCATGGTGCCTGCGTCTGCCTCTGCCCCTTCTCCAGACCCCAAGCGTGGGGAACAAGTGCTCCAGGGCACCCCATTGGGTGTATCTTCCTCTTCCGAGGCCTCCCCTGATCATTCAGAGGAGGCCCCTCAAAAGAGGAAATGCAAGAGGAAGCATGTTGACTCCCCTGAGTCTGTCACTTCAGATACCGACTTGCAGGATTCAAAAGGGTCCCCGAGATCCCCCTCTGAGGACGTCTCTTTCTCAGACATCCTTGAGATACTTAGGCAGAGGGGGAACTGGACTACCCTTAACCCTTCCAAGGATGAGTCGGTATTCCTGGACGCGTTTGGTTCCTGACCCTCCACCTCCTGGGTGTCTCCGCCTTTTGATCCACTGATGTCTGTGGTGGCTCGGAAGTCATGGTCAGCCCTAGACATAGTAGAACCAACCCCCCGAAGACCCACAAAATTTATTACTGCACCACAAGACAAGCAATTTCTGACTAAGGGTGTTCCCGTTGATGCCATGGTGGTAGCAGCGGCCACAAAAAAGGAGTTGGCTGAAACTTCTTCATCTGTCCATCCCCCTAATAAGGAATCTAGGACGATGGACAGATATGGGAAGTGGATGTTTGCATCAGCGACCTTCTCCATGAGGTCGCTGAACTACTTGTGCCACTTTACCCGCCTTCCTAAGGGATCTCATTAAAGAGCTAGGAGATACCCTTCAAGATCCATCAGCTGCGAGGTTCCAGGCTAAGGCTGCCTCCCAGCTGGCGACTCTTAATTCGGTAGTAAACTCCTCCATGTGGTTCATCTCTTACGCAGCCGATGGTGCGAGTAGGGCCACAGGCACAGGGGTGGCCTTGAGGAGGCATGCCTGGATGCGGTTATGTAACTTTGCGGAACCCTTCATAGCATCTTTCACAAACACCCCCTTTGATGATTCTGCTCTTTTTGGACCACAGGTGAAGGATACCCTTACCAGGTGTGAGCAGGAAGGCAAGACTCTCTCTGCTGTGGGAGTCCATTTTTCCATTCCTTCAAGACCGTATCCCAAGGGTCAAAAGAGTGGGAAGATGTGGTTCCAGAAACACCAGGGAGCCGTGCCTGACACACATGGAGAGTTCCCCTCCAGGGGCAGAGGAGGGAACAACAATAGACGCCGCCCTCAGGGCAGAGAGGGTCTGCAAAATCAGGGCCAAAGAGAATCTTTCTCTGACAAGCCCTTCCAGCATCCCTGATGTGCTGCCCAGCTGTCCACCTTCGGAGGTAGTCAGGGGAAGATTATCGCTGTACCCAGAAGCCTGGTAAAGTATAACAGAAGACAAATGGGTACTGTCTATCATATTCAAAGGCTACAAAATCCCTTTCTTTCGCACTCCCTACATTCCCAACAAATCCCTTCCAGATGTTCCACCCAATCTAAGGGATCAAGCAGTTCAAGAAATTTCAAAACTGCTAAGAAAAAGAGCCATCCAGCCAGTCCCAGCAGACCAGCAAGGATCCGGAATTTACTCGAGGTTCTTTTTGGTACCAAAAAAGACAGGGGACTGGAGACCCATTCTGGATCTCAGCAGACTAAACAGGTCTGTTCAAAGAACAAAGTTCCGGATGGTCACGCTACAGTCCATTTTACCCTTTCTGGGTCAGGGCAATTGGATGTACTCCATAGATCTTCAGGACGCGTACTACCATATCAAAATGGACAGACGCTCCAGAAGATTCCTCCGCTTCCGGCAGGGAGCCAGTCATTATCAGTTCAGAGCTCTGCCCTTTGGTCTCACCACAGCCCCCAGGGTGTTCACCAAATGTTTGGCAGTAGTTACCACTCACCTGAGACGGCAAGGATTCTAGGTGTTTCCATATTTAGATGACTGGCTCCTTACTGCAACCACCAGGCATCACCTGCTGCGAGCCAGAGACTACACCATCCAAACTTGCTCCAAACTAGGCATCACAATAAATTTCGAAAAGTCTGCATTGTCGCCTTGTCAATCTATTACCTTTATAGGCGCAAACTTAAATACAAAGGACATGTCAAAGAAACTTCCATTAGACAGAGTGCTAGACATTCGCTGACATGTCCAGGTCTTATTAGGATGCAAAAAAATTCAGGCCAGATTCGTCCTAAAGACCTTGTGTCTCATGGCAGCGGCTATCATACTAGTCCCCCTCGCTCGCTTTCATATGAAGATTCTTCAGTGGATGCTGTTCACCCAATGGTCTTTCCAGCAACTTCCAATGTCTCACAAAATAATGATCACACAGACATCCAAAAACCAACTTGCTTGGTGGATGGTTTCCCCATCAGTACCCCAGGGCAGACCATTTGCTCTTCCTCCTCCAGTGACTACGGTGACCACGAATGCCTCCCTGATTGGGTGGAGGGAGCATTTTCAGGGCAGAACAGTCCAAGGCACCTGGCAGCCTCATGAGTACCATCTGCATATCAATGTCTTGGAGATGAGGGCCGTGCTTTTGGCGTTGCAAGCTCTTCACAACTCTCTTCCTACTGGGACCATTGCAATTCAAACAGACAATATGTCGGTAGTGTGGTACATCAACAAGCAGAGCGGAACCAGATCCTACCCACTATGTCGATTAGCACTCAGACTCTGGCAGTGGGCGATCTCTTCCCAACGGTTCCTGATAGCAGCGCACATCCCTGGGAAGTCAGGCCAAGCAGAGCAATTCTCATGCCTCATGAGTGGTCTCTCAGACAGTGGCGGACCAAATCTTCCGCAAATGGGGTCAGCCTTGCTGCGACCTTTTTGCCACCCCCTTCAACAGCAAGTGCAACAATTTCTTCTCTCTCCTCCCTCTTCCCGGACACTCCCCCAGAGACACTCTAGTTCACGACTGGCCTCAGGGACTTCTTTATGCATTCCCTCCGTTCCCCCTGATTCCCAAATTGATACAGAAAGCTACCACATTGGGATGCAAGATGATCCTCATTGCCCCTTACTGGACTCAACAAATTTGGTTCCCGTTCCTGCATCATTACCTTCTGGAGCAGCCCTGGACCCTCGACCCAGTTCCAGATCTCCTGATCCATCAATCGGGCGGGCTGCACCAATCCCTTCAATCTCTCCAGTTCACTGCTTGGTTGCTCCACTTCCAACCTTAGCCAGGCTTCCGAACATCTCCCACTCAGTGCGTGAAATCATCTTATCATCGCACAAGTCTACCACTAGAAAGACTTATGCTAGTAAGTGGAAACATTTCTCTTTCTGGGCAGAGACTAGGAATATAGATCCCTTTTCAGCCCCTGGGCACCATATTTTGTATTTTTTAGTGAACTTTTTCGTGCTGGATCTTCTTCTGCCACAATTAGAGTTCAGTTAGCTGCAATTTCAAACTTTCATACAGGTCTATCGGATACTAGTATTATGTCCCATAAGCTTTGTAAAGCTTTTCTCAAAGGGACTACTTTACTCAGGCCCCCAGTGAGAGATCCCCTACCTCCGTGGGATCTAAATTTGATTTTAGTTTCCCTGATACTGCCCCCCTTTGAACCGGCAGCTTCTTGTTCCTTGAAGTTTCTTTCTTGGAAAACCCTTTTTCTGGTTGCAATTACTTCAGCCAGAAGAGTTTCTGAACTTCAGGCTCTTTGTGTTCGCCCTCCTTATCTAGTTTCCCACAATGACAGAGTGTCTCTCAGGACTGATCCTTCCTTCCTTCCAAAGGTTTCTTCTGACAATAATTTGAATCAGTCTATTGATCCACCTGTGTTTTTCCAAATTATTCCAACAAGGCAGAATACAAATTGCATCAGTTGGATGTTCATAGACAGCTACGCTTTTACATGCATAGAACTAAGCAAATTAGAAAATCAGACCAGCTGTACCTGTCCTATGCTGAGGGTAAACAAGGTTTACCTGTGTCGAAAGTAACCTTATCTAGGTGGTTGACATCTATCATTACATTTATATATCAACTAAGGAAAAAAAAGCTTCCTGCTAAACCGAAAGGTCACTCCACTAGAGCTCTAGCTACTTCAGTGGCTTTTCAGGCAAGATTGCCAATGGAAACTATTTGTGCGGCAGCTACATGGGCCAATCCTCATACCTTTATTTCACATTATAAGCTGGACGTGGCCTCCAGGAGCAGAGCTGATTTTGGTTCCACTGTTCTGAAGAGTCTGTTCCAATGAGCCATGCAGGATTGAGGTGCTAGGGACACTGTCCCAACCAGCAAGAATGAAGGCGAGATAGACAATTTAACATTAAGAATTTGTGTACCTACCATAACGTTCCATGTTAGTTGTCTTCTTCTTGCCTTCTTTCTTGCGTCCCACCCTCCATCCCCCTATCCTAGTAGATCGAGAAGAGTTCCTTATGTTTTTCTCACTGGCTGAGTCTTCTCTGGCTATTGCATTCTAGGACTGGATTCCTGTATTGTTGTTATTATTATTATTATTATGTCTGCAGTTAAACTTACCAAACGAGATCTAGGTATCTAGTGCCAGGCATCATGGGATATAGGGGGCCTCGAGCCAGTAAGTAGCTCTCAAGCTTTTGAAGATGGCCGAGTCAGAGCCGAGGATCGGCTCCGAACCCAACCAGCAAGAAAGAAGGCGAGAAGAAGACAACCAACATGGAATGTTATGGTAGGTACATAACTTCTTATTTAACCTCATGCACCTTCTCAGTGTTCTTTCCAAAGGCAAGAAGCACTTCTGGGAATATCCCTCTGTGGAAAAATCACTTAAAAGGCCCTCCCCAGTTTTTTTTATAGGCCTCCTGCACTGTTATGATCCCTTTCCCAGCCAAGTTCACTGATCCAATGTGGACAGTGATATCAAAATTATATCATTTGCAGCTGCTGCTACAATCCTGGAGAATCATTTCTAAGTCCTTCTAGCCATGGCACTAAGCATATACGTTTTCTTTATTTCACTCTTGCCACCAGTTTAGCCTACTAACTGTTTACTCCCACAGTGTAAGACATTTCACTGAATGACTCGGTCTGCCAAACAAACATAAGAGTTGTTGCTATACATAGTTGGAGAATATGTCTATGTTTTCCTGCACATCCACCACACAGCACACAGAGGTCCAACTCTTCTTGTCTGTGGCACCACCTTGGTAACAGCAATGATGTTGTGACTCTTGGACTGGAACATGTAGAGCCTGAGGTTTTGGCCAACTTTGCCAGAGAGGTACCCACTGACAGTGCAACACCAGATTCCTAGGCAGTCACCATGAAAACATCTCCTCCTAAATTAATGTATTGTATCAAGTAATCAGGAGTAATTCAATTTTTCTGTGTGCATCTTTTAAGTCTCCTTTCACATCCAAGCAATAAGGATCACAATTTTGACAATGTCTGTTACTAGAAAGGCACCCATGGTCTAAAGCAAACAACAATACTACTATGCAGTTAATATAGTGACCTACAAGCAATGTCTCAGAAAGCCAATAATCAGTGTATCCCATTATAAAACAAATGCTATGTGATTGTCATGACAACTTCTCTAAACTCATTCTGCAACAATTCAGTTAGTGGAAACTTCTACTGGTGTTTAAGATCATAGATGCAGTTAATACGTACAACTGTGAAACAGCACAAACACACCTAAAAACAAAGCACCACAGGAAAAAAAGGTGAATGAAATGCACAAGACAAAGGTGTAAGCTTCATCTTCATTGCATGAGTGCTTAAAACTCATCACCAGTGCAGTGAAGTCAGACACACAGTGACTAACAGGATCTCTAAGCTACTCTCAGGTACGCATTTTTTCCCTAGTCTGTCTTCAATTACTAGGTAACTAAATCAGCATGACCATTTGATAAGGACAACTGTTTACTCTTCAAGAAAGCAAATTGCTAATTACTTACTTACTGTAAGAATTGCTATAACTGTAGAACACTGGTTTGTTTGTCTTTCGGCTTTTTCCCGGTAAGGGGTCACCACAGCGGAACTCCGGTCTGCCAATAATTGGCAGTAGATTTTTACGAAACGCTGAGGTGCCAGCTCGACGCCCAACCTTCAACGAAGGCACTCCCATTTACGCACGCATGTCTTTCGAATGCTACCCAACCGTGGGGAGGACATGCAGAGTCCACACAGAAGGCAATCGCAAGCCAAGCCGAGAATCAAACGGGAGAACCTCTTGCTGTGAGGTAACAACGCTACCGCCGTACCACCGTGGCATATAACTGTAGAACACTGGTATGAACTGGAAATAACTGGAAGAGACTGGAATGAATGCTTTTATCTGTTAATTGCCGAGAACTGTGCTGAACATGTGTCAGTCTTTTTTCATGTACCAAGTCTTTTGGTATCTTTTACAATAAAGTCGGCAAACACTGTAGTTTGGTTAAGAATGTTTTATTAAGTACAGTGGAGATAGATGTCAACATCATCTGAATATTGTCTCCAATAACACTGCTGATAAAATGAAATAATCTGTAGCTTCTGCACGTATATATTTTTCCTAAATAGTATAATTAATATTCTGAAATGCTAGCCATTTGACGTGACTTCTGTACTTATACTCGAGTATCTGTAATGCAATGACTTTTTGTATATTAGTTTAAACGAACTAACTTAACTCACTGTGTCTGAAATATTTTTAATAATATTAAAACCCTGTAAGTTTTTACATGCTTTTCTGGCCTTCTTTCTCAAACCTTGTACCATACAAACAAAATGTGTTTGTAATTGAAGTACTGCACGTTCTGTTTTTATTAGTATTTTAGACTGAAGGTTACTTTTGTGGACTGAAAGTGCATTTACTGAAACTGTATGCACACTGTGAAGACCTGCTTTAATATGGCTGCATTTTTAGATGTATGCACATTTAAATGATTCTTGATTTTACAATTCCCTCTGAAGACACCCAAACACACATGGGTATTTTATTTTTGTAGTTACTTTAAAAATAAAATAACACTTGTTTCTGGAATTACTAAAATGGGATTTACTTCTGTAATTACTTTATAAGTTTATTAATATTGCCTGCAAACTATACTATAATGATTACTAGAATTAATATAAAATAAAAGTTTTTTTTCTTTTTGTCTAGTAAATAAGCTTGCCATTTTAATTTTGACCACTAGCTGTTACTTCAGCATTTATGGTCTGTTTGGATTGTAGTCTCTTAACTTTATGATTTATTATCAAACTGCAAATAAATAAAATAAATAAATAAATAAAATTATAACTGGACCATTTTTTTGTGTGTTATAACTGGTAAATTATTCTTTTAAACCTATAATATACCTACTTTGGCGTATAATTACTATATAGTGTATTAACTTATGTCTGTAAATCTTCAGCTAAATTTGTTACTAATAATTCTATTTACCTTTTTAATTTTTATATGCTGTAATAAATTTCTAACTTTTAAATTTGTGTCTTAAATATTCTATGAATACCTATGTGTTGTAGTAGAAATACCTTTACTAAAACCAATCTGTACTTCAGAACTATACATTTGTATACCCTGTCAGTGTCTTTTTAAACTTTCCAGCTAATGTACAATAATTAATATGTAAAGCGCAATGTATTCTCTAAATGAAGTAACAATTTAATCCTGACATGTTATGCGTTAAGTATATTAAATAACTATTACTATGTATTTTTAGATAACTTCTTTACAAACCTGTTACAAATAATGTCACGTTACCCTTAAAACTAATGACTGAATAATATAAAGTGCGATGTAATTGTATGTTGTAAACTGTCTAGTAATGCCATTAGAAATGTATAACTGAGTATGAATATTATATTTTGAAATTTGACTGAAATGTACTAAAACGAACCAAGCCAAAAAATGCATTGTCATCCCCTTTGGGAAAAACTCAGTTCCCAGTAATTACCACATTGATGGGAGCCCACTGAACACTGAAGGTGTGAGATCTGGGGACACAGGTTGATAGCAACCTCTCTTTCAACCACATTGCCACTGTGGTTAGAAAGTCCATCTATGTGGCACATCTCATTACCAAGAGTTTTGCATCCAGGAAGAAAGAGGTAATCATCTCTCTCTACTCTTCCCTCATTAGGCCAATCAAGTATAATGCCCCATTTGGCATGTACCTCACTAGACACATTCAACAGCTGGAAAGACCTCAAAAGTGTCTCACAAAGAGGATCCTAGGCCTTAAACACATGTCCTACATGAACAGACTCAAAAAACTCCAGCTATTCTCTGTCTCATATCATCTACTAAGAGGCGATCTCTGCTTGACTTACAAAGCCATGTCTGACCCAGCTCTCTTAGAAATACTAGATCTAAAGAATTCACAATCCATCCACACCACACGCTCCAGAGACCTCAACCTCATTACCACAATCAACAGAACATGCTGGAGGGACAGGCTCATAACCCAGAGACTTCCCATACATGTCAAGCAGAGCACCTCACTGGCCCTCTTCAAGAGAAATTTTGATGGGAAATAGAAAGTTCACCCTGGGGATCACTCCAGTGGATCTACCCAATAGAGGCACTGGGAACTAACGTCTAGTGGCACGATGCCAGGGCACTTCTATGGGCTAGGCTTGTAAAGGCTCCAGGGCCATAAGTCTAGTAAACACCTATGAACCTATGAACTGGATATAAATGTCGTATTCTGAAACTTGACTGAAATTTACATTAATGTAATGCATATTTATACTGAACATTTAAAATAGTTGTGTATAAATGTTATACTTTGGAAACTAACTAAACTAATACTAAAGTACTACCTTTTCAGCCAGTGTTACCAGAGCACAGATAAAAGCATAAACTGAAATCTGGCAAATGTTAAATTCTGGAAACTAAACTATTAGTAAATGAATACCTTTTTTCAGTCAATATTGTCTGAACACAGATAAAAACAAACTGAAAACTAGCACTGTTATACAATTGCCTGAAGACATGAAAACATTTGCATCTTGCTTTAACTCAAATTAGCATAAATGCACATCTGTTGCACACACATTTTAACTCTAAAGAATACTTTAATTTACATAACAAATGCATTTAAACAAACACTGAAGCTAGCTTCGGTGGTTTTGTCTTTCTGTAGATATTTGAACTGTCCAGCACAGCTCTTGCCACATTTAGGCCTTACTTTGCATTGTCCCAGTCACTGCTGTGGCATTGGAGGAGCCTTCCTACCATCCTATAGTCCTAGTGTCCTTTGCTGAGTCTCTTGTACACTTAGGCCTTCCAAACCTTCCCTTTTACATCTTCTATGCAAGGCTGGGTGGCTGATGTAATATTTATATTTTTGACAGTATTTAAACATGAATTCTGGAAAATTATACTGGAAAAGAGTTAAATATTTAAAATTTACAGTGTGTCTTTTGTAGCAATATTTGCAAAGAACAAAAAATAGTATTAGGCCTTTAAAATAATATTTGTAGCTTCAACAATTATACACCAATAGCATTGCTTGCTGCCCTGATTTAGTAACATTTTTCTGCAGGAAAAACATATGCTGCTAATAAACTCTAAAGCAAACTAACAATGTACTATAGTGAACTAAACCAATGTTACTAATAAATGGGTTTTTGCAAGTTTGTAACTGAACTGATAATGTACTACAATGAAAAGGAAATGCTAAACTTTATTATTAAATTAAGTGGAAACTATAGTGACATTAGTTTCATTTGAGGGTATGACAGGGAAAAACAAAGTAGTACATAATATTTATGCTGTTCTCTTTTTTGCATGGGATTTGAACTTTTAACTATATTGTTACTTTTAAAATGTAGTAATGACTATGTTTTACATTCTGCAAACTAAAAAACTTTATTTAATATTTGTGAATGTTTTTCTGTCTGTCTCTATTAAGATACTGTTTACGCATTGCAGCACTTTACTACCATAATTTAAAGATCTTCTTGTATGTGATTACTACCATAATTTAAAGGTCTTCTTGTATGTGATTTGAACTTTTGACAGTACTGTTACTTTTAAAATGTAGCATTAACTTTAAATTTTACATTCTGTAAACTAGTAAAACAGTATTTAACATTTGTGAATGCTTTTCTGTCTCTTCTGTATTAAAATATTATTTATGCATTACAACATTTTACTACCATAATTTAAAGTTCCCAATGTCTGCTAAATAAAACAATAACATAAATTATGTGCCAGATTTGTAACTGTAAACCCTTTATTCTCTGAATTAACTTGCTGTTATTTCGGGTATACCATATGCAACATGTGCTTTCAGAAAGGCAAATGTGTACTAGCCTGAAATTGTTACCTTTTTTCCCCCACTGGCCACTCCCACTCTTAGCTTTTCTGCGAATAACATACTGTTTCTGAAAATATGGTAACTTGACTGCCTGCACTTCAGCTATGGCAGCTGAACTGGAATTTATTTTATTTTTAACCCATAAATTTGTGCGTTTTGTCATAACCAATTTTTCAAATTCTGTACATTAGCACAATTTACTGCACGCACATTTTACAAGTGTCATTTGTGTACACTACTGTACATTCTGTAGCAGTTTTATTTTTCCATAAACTTTTGTTACTGAAGTCTAAAACAATGTGCAACTCTGATTACATACCCATACTTGCTACATAACTGTTATACAGAGAACTGCTCACAGCTGTAACCGTTGACCCTTGAAATCCTGACATAGCTGCACTCCTGCCCGCTAGTAGAGGTCGATTTGTAACTAAAATTGATGTGTCTGTATTAATCAGTACATTATTCCATAATTTCTTTTCTGTAAAAAAGCAAAATATTGTCATTCTTCTTAACCTTAAATAATGATAGATAAATAATCTGGTTTGGTGCTGAACTGCCATACCCTTTATAGATAAGCAGAAAATTCCTTTTTATAGAAAAAGGAACAACACTGACTTGAGCTATGGTATACATTTTTCTTTATTTCCTCTTTTCAGCAAAGGCCCAGGGAGAATACCTTCAAAGTATTAAGGTCTACAATTTTACAGGCTTCAAAAATAATACAAAAAACACCTCCAGTTTAGATAATTATACCAAATTAGATATAATGTGGCAACATTGGTTAAACACAGATACAACTTATATGACAATAATTTAATATTTAAAGAAAATTTAGCCATTTTAGAGAAAGTAAAGGTAAATTAGTATAGTACGAACATAAATTGAAATATAAAGTGAAAAAAAAACAGGGTTATGGCATATTTAGATACATAGTCAGGGGGAGAGAAAATTAAGAAGGAGGAGTAAGGATCTGTAATCTACTAATTCATTTTTGAGGATATAGTTTATCTTGGGATTGAACAAGAACAATGGCAGATTTTGGCTAGGAAGTCTTTCAGAAAGCTTTTAAAGGACTGGTGGCAAAATGTTGACCTGATGAACACAGGTATGGAGTTCCAGGCCTTAGCAACATGGTATGAGTACAGGCCATGCACAGCAGATTTATCAGGTTTGTGGACAAAGAGATGTTTTTGGTCAATGGATCGTAATGACTGAGTGGGCACATAATAGTGTAGAATGGTATTTAGTGATGGACAAGCAGATGGACGCTAGATAATGTTATAAATGGCAAGAAGAACTGTGTATGTTAGTTGATGAGGCACTTCCAACTAATTTAGGCTTTTTAGTGATGAGAGGGAGGATAGAGGAATGGTGAGGATGCAAGGAGTAGAGGTGGCGAAGGCGGATGAGTTTAAATACTTGAGATCAATAGTTCAGAGTAATGGCGAGTATGGAAGAGAGGTGAAGAAGAGAGTACAGGCAGGGTGGAGAAGAGTGTCAGGAGTGATTTGTGACAGACGAGTACCAGTAAGAGTGAAAGGGAAGGTCTACAAGAGGGTAGTGAGACCAGCTATGTTAAATGGGATGAAGACAGTGGCAATGACAAAACAGCAGGATTTAGAGCTGGATGTGGCAGAGTTAAAGATGTTAAGATTTGCACTGGGTGTGACGAGGGTGGATAGGATTAGGAATAAGTATATTAGAGGGTCAGCCCAGGTTGGAAGGTTTGGAGACAAAGTCGGAGAGGCAAGATTACGTTGATTTGGACATGTGCTGAGGAGGGATGCTGAGTATATTTGGAAAAAGATGCTAAGGATGAAGCTACCAGGTAACAGGAAAAGAGGAAGGCCTAAGATAAGGTTTATGGATGTGGTGAGAGAGGACATGCAGACAGTTGGTGTGACAGAGCAAGATGCAGAGGACAGGAAGAAATAGAAATAGATGATCCACTGTGGCGACCCCTAAGGGGAAAAGCTGAAAGAAGATGATGAGTGATATACAGTGGTGAGTACAGAAAGGGGTGTTTGTTGCAAATTTTGCAACTTTATTATAGCATTGTTCATGTTTTGATTTTTATGGTTTTTGGAGGTCAGTAAGGATGGGAGCACCATAAATAGTGAGGGGAGGAGGTAAGTAGTGGCAAGTGTAGTTTTAGTTGATTAGGTGCGAAAGTTTTTGGCTATATAAAACATCCCTAGTTTTTTGGCATTTTTTAATGCAATTTTGTACATACAGGTTGAATTTAAGATTATCACCCACTATTGCCCCCAATAATTTACACTGAAAAGTGACTTAAATGGTTGTATTATTAAGAGACAGGATTTTAAAACAGAAGTAGGTTGTTTTTTTTTTTTTGAGGGGGGCATTACTTGTGAGTTAGAAAGCCATGTTTCAGTGGTTGTTAAAACTTTCTGAGTAATTTTTGGAGATGTGCCAGGTTATCTGATGTGTACATGAGTGTGTAGTCATCTACATACAGTATCCGAAAGGCCTCGTGTGTCATTGTGAATGTTAAAGAGGAAGGGACAGAAAATACATCCTTGCTGTACACAAGTGGTGAATGGGAGGTATAGAGACATAGCGCAATGCCATTTTAATTAAGAATACACACACACACACACACACACACAGTGCCATTTTAATTAAGTATATATATATATATATATATATATATATATACACATATACATACATACATACATACATACATACACACACACACACACACACACACATTATTTATATATATATATATATATATATATATATATATATATATATATATATATATATATAAATAAAGGTTTACCATCAATATTGTTAGTGAAGGTTCGACGATCATGTGATGTCGAAATTTGGTTGACTGAATCCGTGTTGTCGAACCTTCATTTGTGAGACTCCTGTTTCAGTGAATGCACTGCACATTCGCACATATGTGGTCAACTTTATGACAACAGATCATGATACAGTGTGGAGCAAAACATTTGCCCTTTTCCCCACTATAGTGCGATCTTGGAGTTGCAATATGTAATATGCAGGGGGGGGTGCAGGGGGACTTGATCACTGCATAATAGTTACGTCACACGATATGTGTAGTGTCCTACTGCAGTCTACGGATGTTGAGAAAAGTTGAATACACTTGAAGTGTATTTGCGACATTCTGACATTTTCTACATTCTGTTTCGAACATGTGCATCGATATTTCAGGTAGGAATTTATTTTGAACGTTGACTATTTGATAGTAAACCTATATATATATATATATATATATATATATATATATATATATATAAATAAAAAATATGTTTTTGGTAGTTGCTACTTTGATTTGATTACAGAAGATTGAGAGGATTTAAATATCTAAGAAAAATAACACAATATTTTCCATGAAAACAAGGTGGTTCATAGGATGAATTTTAACTTTTTAACCTAAGCATGCTTTGTAAGTTCCACCTAAATCCCCCGGATTTACTATTCCTCCGTGCAGGACTAGCTTAGTCCTGCAGGATGGCAGCTCGCCATGCATAGTAATGAGGCGCGCTGCTTGAGCTCCTAATCTCTTTACAGAGCATGTAAGAGTGCAGGGGGCATGTCAGAGTGGAGCTCTCAGAATACATATGCCCCCATAATGAAGAACAACAGAAAGGGATAAGAAATGAGTGAGACCGCTCAAAGGTGTCTGCATATCCCCACCAACATTCTCCCTCGTGTACAACAGCAAGTAATCACCAAGAAAATGAACAAACCCTTTATTTTTTATTTTAGAATCTGATTAAAGCTAACCGTAGATGCGCGGGTGTGCCCATCCCTTAGCTACGGTTTACACAGCTTAAATGGCTGAAGAGGATAACAAGGAAGATGTATGCAAATGAAGCAGCATAGCAATAGTGTAGTGGGTAGAGCATTTACCTTATGAGCAGGCATTCCCGGCTTGAGTCCCACTGCAGCACATTCCATTTTCCATGGCAAAGCACATTATGACTAATATTTATGTTGCATAACCCACTAAATAACATGTATTTATGAACTGGAGTACTGCAGTAAATGCACATGCGAGGTGTCAGTGTCATAATGAATAAAGCACTAGTGAGCAGTAGTAAGCATATTTAAGCACTAGTAAGCGACTTTAACCCTGTTTGCGAGGGGGTAACCAATGTGCACAGAGGTTAAGCAATTTTCAAGCTAACTCTCTGTAAGCATATGTAACTGGAGGTTAGCATTGCTTACCCTCGCGCAAACCCACTTACAACTGCTGAAAAGTCCCTTAATCACTCTGTATCCAACTACCCTTGTTCTTCCCAGCAATAAAATAAACAGCCATGCAGGTCTCGAACCAAGGACCCTATACACCATAGACACAACAGTTAACCACCAAGCCAACACAAAAGTGCAGAAAAATGTGGTATCAGCAAACATGTCTTCACCATAGTAAAACCAAACTGAACCTGTGAAAGGAATCAGTATACAGACATATGTGCCTTAACCAACTACATAACATAAATACATGAACTAGAGTACAGCAGTAAGGCCAGAAGTCAGGTGTAATTGTCATAGAGTGTTTAAGTCCTCAATAAAACACAAGGACCCCATACAGTGTACGTACACATGAATCATGGATACCAGGCATACATATAAGGTGTAATGAATAATAACTCAATACCAAAAAGGAATTATAATGCAAAGTCTAATGTAAGCAATGCTAAGCATTGCAAAGGCCAGCTTAGGAGGTGTAAGCAATGTGTAGGCCAGCTAACTCAATGTGCCCAGTGTTATACCCCTTTAAACAAACAATGTCAATCCTAGGTAAGCAGGTTTGCCCACAGCCTAGCCTTTTCAAAACCGGCCAATCAAGGAAAAGTGCGGGAAATCATCCCTACTTAAACCCAAGAGGCGGGAATACATCACATAACTAGTCGTAGCTTCCCCTTGCAGGCACAATGGCAGTAAGGGGAGAAGTTGTGTGCCTTCGGGTGCAGCACTGGTGCATCCAGGATTCCAGAGTCATGGAAGGACTCCTTGTCAAAGACCATGATCAGAGACTGCTGCAGGGCCAGTACCAGGGCTCCCAATATAAGGCGGAGACTGGGGACTTTCTCGCCCATGACCTTGAGCAGGTCAGGCATCACTATGCTGACCTGAAGCGGTGTAAGGGGGACATCTTGGAGGAGTGGCTCCAAGAGGCTAGAGCGGCAGTGGATGTTCCAGTTGTGTGTAAGTATCACCCCACTATGTGTGTAATAATTGCCAGCTTATGTATATCATTGATAGGTACAGCTAAATATTCCTCTTATGTCCCCTGCAGCTGCAATGGAGCAGGTCGCGAACCAGTAGGTACACATCAGTCGCCTGGCAATGTTGCGACGCGAGGCAGGTCAGTAATACTCATGCATTTACTGTCATAGGAAATAAAACTAAAATTAGTAGTAAATGAAATGCCTGTATAAAACCTGTATTGTTCAAGGCAAGTACTGCATACACTAGAGAGTATGGCAGGAAGAGTCTCATATCGTTTGTAATAGTGTAATAGCCAGACAATAAAGGTATAACTGCTGGACTGCATGTGTATACTCTGGTATCATATGGTAATGTAGATTCGCAATCATGTAATAGTATTGTTGTATTAACCACTGTTACCCACGCCATGCACCATAAATTTAATGTGTAGGAATGCCTTTATATGACAGGTGTAATCCGAAGAGGCCATTTAGTACAACTGAGAGACACATAGACAGTAAATAGGGAAAATACAGACAACAAAACCTGAATAGCACATGCAACTGAGATGTGAACTTTTGTTTTTTAGCACACACAGCAATGGTTTGAATCCTGCCAGTGGTAGTACTCTGCATAAAGAATCATACTCCACAACTGTACAGATATGTCCAGAATGTCCAGTAAAGTGGCCCATATCTGTTGTCTATCAACCTGTCCCCCTGGGGAATCAGTAGGATGATCCCAGACGTATAGGCAGCAAACAGGAAATACAACTGATTGAGACACATCTATGAGAAAAAAGCTGGCCCACTAGCAACTCCCCAATACCTTAGGAGACTAAGAAGCCACGTATCTCCCATCTACACCCCAACTTGTCAAGCTGTGGTCAGAGTGTGTACAGTAACAGAGTGAGATGTATGTGCATAATAGCAATGTGGAATTTGGTACTGTGTGTAGGAACATTCAGGTAGTGCTAATAAACATTTCTCCCACAGGTCTGTCAGATACCAACACTGTGCCCAGAAATACAAGAATGATACCCAGTGCTGGTACTGTTTACATTGGTATCGTATGGCAGCGTGACTGATCCAGTTGCTCTGAATAATGAGGTATTACACATTACTGTTGCCCACAATGTCCTACAACATATAACTGTCTAGGAAATCTGTATAAGAGTGTTGTAATACAAGGTCAGAATGCAAAGGCACAGGAGATTAATAAGACAGAAAGCATATAGGAGATATACAGCAATATCTATATAGCAGACAACTGTGATGGACAGTGTGTTTAAGTTGTAGCAGACACAGCCATGGTCCGAATCCTGGGAGTGTAAGTAGGCTGCATACAGAATCATACCACATAACTGTACAGAGAGACCAGAATGTCCAGTATATGGGCCCATATCTGCTGCCTGTCCCCCTGGTAAGTCTGTGGGATGATCCCAAATGTTAAGCCAGCAAACAGGGAATACAAGTGATTGTCAAACATCTATGAGAACAAACCTGCCACTGTAGCAACCCCCAAAACTGTTAGGAGAGTAATAAGCCAAGTATGTCCTATCTACACCCCCATATTATCAAGTTTGACCAGAGTGTGGTACAGTAACATAGTGAGATGTATGTGCTAATACTAATGTGTAATCTGGAAGTTTGTGTGGCAACAGTCAGGTAGTGCTAACAAAATTCTCCCACAGGTACACTGGATACGAACACTGTGCTGAGAAATAAAGACCATAATAACCTGTACTGGTACTGTTCACTCTGGTATTGTAGGGAATTGTGAGTGTTGCAGTTTCTCTGAATAATAACGTATCACTGATCACAGTCACCCACACTGTGCTACATAATATAACTGTGTAGGAAAGCATGTATATGTGTGTATCAGGTCACTAAAGGTTGAAGAGGGCAATATTCTAGATATGTCCCAGCACACCTGCATGTGGTCAACACATGGCCAGAGTCTGTGCAGAAAGAGATGGATAGCTATGTGCACATCAACCCAGAATCTGGGAGTATGTGTCGAAACAGTTAGTGTTAACAAACATTCCCTCCACAGTTCTACCAGGTAAGAGGTGTATACTGCAGGTATAATGATGATGACAGCCATATCACTGTCCAAACTAAGGCAATCGGGTAGTGTAGTAAGACTTGTAAGGTACAGATAACAGTAATGTGGACTACAGGAATATACTAGCTGTTAAGTGATATCTTCTCCCCCCCCCCCACCATATCTCAAACAATAATCAACATACCCACCCCAACTGGTATGTAATAACACCTATGTTCGGATAATGTCCGTTTGATAAATATATTAATTGCTCCCATGCATGTGCTACAATGAAATATTCCAACATTAGTGGCATGGTGCCATCAATGTACTTGCATGCTGTTCTTATTACCACTGTGGTCCCATATATGCATGTGTTCTGTTTGCTCTGCAACTGTTCCATATCTGGTGTCTGGGTTAATGGGAATATCTATGCATGCTGTTATACCTAACCCTGGAATGTGTTGACTATTACTAACCCACATATAATGATGAAATCTAAACACCATAGCACGTTTGGGAAGGCCAGTCCCAGTGGACCCACCTGTCCCACCTCAGCTGACCGTGGCACCGGGCACCAGCATGTCTGGGGCCCAACCCGGGACCTCCCTGTTCATTGGTCCTGCACCACCTTTGGGTGGAACTGCCTCAGGGGATGGGTCTCGCCCCCCCGGGAGTGGGTATGGACAGGAACCTGTCACCCGTCACCAGGTTGGGGTCATGGTGCGTAAAGAACTCAACCAGCAGCTTGGTGATCTTCTACACCAGCTCGAGAGTTGTGTGTCACAACTAGAGCATCAGTCTGGCTCTGAGACTCAGACTCCAGCACAGCCACCATCGGGGCTGTGAAGGTGCAGTGGTGACTGACCATGGGTGGGGACCTCAGTCCCACTGTTTCCACTAGGGGGCTCATGGACTTCCTATTTCCAAACACCCCTCCCAGTCAAGGTTTTTACCCCCCACATGCATCATACACTGCCCTTGTATGCTTCTTGTTTGTCTTATCTGTTAACCTACCCAACCCACCTCCCCAAATATACCTACTAACCCACCCCAACATCCCACTCTCACCTGAAAAAAAGGGCAATCTGTTCCCCAAAAAAAATCTTGCCCCATACACAGCTGTCCATTTTGCACACATGTCCTCTGGACACATGTAATGTGGTCTAACTGGAATCACAACTTATCATTGTTGTCCTCAACCCTCTCTCAGGGGTTTGAGTGTCCACATTTACCTCCAAATTCAGTGTATATGTACAGCAGTTGCTGTAGTAGAAATTGGCAGCTATGGACCTTACCCAGACCCTTCCTGCACACCCCTAGCTATTTCCCCTACTGTCTTATCCTCTTTGTGCCCCTTTTTCACCACTTTCCTATCAACCCTTATTTTTCTTTTAAAGAAATTAGTGCAAGGGTAAGCGGGAGTAAGCACTTTTAAGCAGTAGTAAACGTGTTTCAGCCTGTTTGTGTGGGGGAAAGCAATGCTTACACTGGTTAAGCAATTTAGAAGCCGAGTATAAGAAACTGTAACCAGAAGTTAGCAGTGCTTACCTCCGCGCAAACCCGCTTACAACTGCTCATAAGTGCCTTAATCACTCTGTATCTAATGGCCCTTGTTCTGCCCAGGAACAAAATGAACAGCCTTTGCAAGGCTCAAACCCAGGACCCTGCACACCATAGCCAAAGTGATTTACCACTAAGCCATGTCAGATATACATAACCCTTCTGTTTTCACAAACATATCATCCAGCCCAGTCATTCAACAGTACAGGAAATATACTTCAACATGTAGATGTATGTGTGTGTATATATATTAATAGCTAAATAGATAAAACATATCATTCATATATATATATATATATATATATATATATATATATATATATATATATATAGATACATACATACAGATAGGTATACATATAAATATATATAAAAAATGTATATATATATATATATATATATATATATATATATATACACACACACACACACACACACACACACACATATTATATATATATATATATATAAATCTATATATACACACACATATATATATATATAAACATATATATATATATATATATATATATATATATACATAACATATATCTATATGTGTATATATATATATATATATATATATATATCTATAAACATATATCTATATACCTCCCTGCCTTCTCCATTCGAGCCACCCCTCCTCCCCTCTCTCTCACCACTTTATTCAAACTCGTAACCTAACTAACTTTAATCAAACCTCATTCTCAAACTCCTTGAAGCTAACTGGAACCCCCTAAAACTTTGCCTCTTGACAAAGCTGTTGAGTATTTCAACTCCACATTAACTATCCTTAACTCCCAAGCCCCAATAAGAAGAAAAAGAATCAAAACTAAAACCTCCCCTTGGCTCACCAATGACACTAAAAAGATTATGCTTCAAAGGGATAAAACCAGGAAAACCTACCTTAAACACAAACAACCTGAAATATTTCTTAAGTTTAAACAACTAAGAAATATTGCCAAAAAACTAGTCATTACAGATAAAAAATCTTACTACATCAAACTATAAGAAAACCACACAAGAAATCTCAAACAGTTCTGGAACTCCATTAACTCCCTCCTTAGACAAAAACAACCCCTGTCCTGACACCAGCAAATCTGACACAGAAATTGCCTCACTATTCAATTCCTTCTTTACCTCCTCTATTGCTGAACTAACCAAGACTTTCACTAACAACAACCCTTCCCCCCCAAATCAATCTTCCACTCCCTTTTCAGCCCAACACACTTTCAACCTCAAACCAGTACCCACCAACCTAATAAAGAAACCGCTCTATAAGCTAAAGCCTTGCTCCAATGCCCCTGATAGCTTCTGAATCCATAGCATTTCCCATCAGCATCCTAGTAAACAGGTCTTTACTTGAATCCTATGTACCCAAACTCTGGTGTTCTGCTTTCATTTTCCACTTCACAAAGGAGGCACAAATTGTAACATCTCCAATTTCCATCCCATTGCCATCCTCTCCCCTATATCCAAAATCCTAGAAAAATGTATCCACCTACAGCTCATGCCTTTCCTTACTGAACACCAACTACTCTCTCACATGCAGCACGGCTTCCACCCTGGACACAGCACTAACACTGCCCTTCTCTCCTTTCTTCATTCTGTGAACTCTGCACGTGACTCCCGTAACTTAGTGTCATCTGTTCTACTAGACCTATCCAAAGCCTTTGACACCATCTCCCACTGCCTTCTTCTAAACCACCTCTCTGACCTCAACCTGAGCCAAAAAGCTCCCTGCTGGTTCTCTAGCTACCTTTAAAACAGGTCCCAAGCTGTGAAATGGGGCCAAGCAACATCTACCTTCCTTCCTACCCCTACCGGAGTACCTCACGGTTCCATTCTTGGCCCATTACTATTCAATATCTTTATTAACAACTTTCATAAAGCCATCCCCAACACCACAATTGTGCAATACGCTGATGATTCCACTGATCTGCCAAGCCGCTAATGTAACAGAACTCCAAGCTCTAACCCAAACAGCATTTTCAACCACTGAAAACTGGATGTTCCAAAACCACCTCTCCCTAAATGCCAACAAAACCAAGATCCTGCTCTTCTCCCCATCCAAATCCTCATCTCTTGATAAAACCTCTTTTCAAATAACCAGCCTTAACAACTCCACGATTGAAACAGCAACCTCCACTAAACTTCTTGGTGTTACAATTGATGACCAGCTCAAATTCAATACTCATTCAATCAAACATAAAAAAACACACATAAAACTTGGCCTACTGTATAGAAACATCCACTTTCTGTCCCCTTCCACTAGACTAACCCTTGCCTCTACTTACCTCCTTCCATCTCTACTATATAGTGCTCCTCTGCTCACTAACCTATCATCTACCCTTACCTCCAAATTGGAACAATGCTACAATAAAATCTCCAACTTTGCCACTAAATCCAAATCCTCCTCTCATCACTGCACCTCCCTTCACTCTCTAAACTGGCTTGAACTACCAAATCATCTTAACTTTTTCCAACTCACCACAGCCCATAAACTAGTGT